>NC_048897.1:33358651-33551773 GCF_011077185.1 Oxyura jamaicensis
GACCATATTTCTCAGTATTTGTCATGTCAATTAATGGAGTATTCTTTTAGTGCAAGGAACCAATAGATCTTTTATACGAGTATTTGCTGACCTTGTGGGTAAATGAAGTATGTGTTTTATTCCAGCAAGATCTGGTGTGCTTTGGACTGGCTAGGTGTTCTGCAACAAGGACGTGGGTGAGCTCAGAGAGAGTAGGGTTCTTTATGGATCTGCATTAGAAACACCCAACAACAAAAGGCTGAATAAAATTTTCAGTAAGATAGAATAAAATGAGGAATATAGAGTAAATCTTAGACTGGTTCAGGTCCTGGTAAGCGTGTTTTCATGCAAGCATTGAATGCACCCCAGAAAGATTTTCTCACAACACATTGCACAGATCCTGTCTGTGCACAGGTTCATATCTCCCTTCCATCTTGTAGTGCCTTTTATTTTGTGTAGTGAACAGAATTATATGTCATCTTCTGGCAGTTTGGGGTGTTACTTCATAACATCCATCCAGTGGGCAGCACAGACCAGCATGGGGCACTCCAACAGATTCCGATGCAATGGGTACCCCTGCTAATGTATGGGCTTCTCAAGCCTTAAGCACCACACCTGGTGGAGTAGACATGGCCTGGACAACATCACTAATCCCCAGATGCAATGTCTTCCATGAAGCAAGGCTTCCAATACACTAGGTAAGAGAAGCCTGCATCTCTAGACAGAGAACATGGCTCGTACCCAGGGGTAGGCAGTATTTCCACTGAAATTCAACAGAAATAGAAAATATTATGAAGCAATCAGAAGTAATGAAAGCTATAAAAGCGAGTTTTTTGTTGTTTGTGGTTGTTTTTTAGCTATTTGAGATTAAAACAACCATGTAGCGCTTTAGATAGTTGGAAAATCAAGAAGCTGGGCAAGCTGTTACTACAAGGCTGAAGGGGATCATAAAGATTTGATACAATTAAAGGCAGCTAGCTGTTATATTCTCAAGGTGACTACTGCATAGCATTTTAAAAATCTGTCCAGTTAAATAGAACAGAAATTAGCATGAGATATTCCTGCACATAGGTCTTCTGCGTACTTAGAAAGATTAGCTAGCTTCTGAAGAGATCTCCAAAAATTCAAGAAAGACATACATAATCATTTCGGCTAGCGATATTAAAAATAATGGGGGAAAATTTGTTCAGCTGACAGAGAAACAATAAAACAGTGCGTTGTTTACCAAAACTTGAAAAGCAAAATGTGACTTTTGTATTCTTTTCAGATATCACTGGGCAAGAGCTAACTGACAGATTACAAAAGTAACTGTTAAAACATCATTTCACAGCATAACTCTTTGGTCTGCATGGAAAAAAAATCTGAGTAGCTGAAGGGGAAGAAAGTTGAAATGATTTTTCTCATTTTTCTCCTGTCTTATGAATGAAACAGCTAGTTTCCTAAAAGGTTTTGATTTGGTGGAATAATGAGTTTATTTATAAGTGGTTGAAGGGTAAAAGGATTGTAAGATGTGCATAGCTTTCAGTAAAGTCAGTGGAGACCTTGCAAGACAGGCTATAATCACGGACTTGTAACAGAAGAGGAGTGAAGAAAGAGATGAATAAATGAACATTAATTTCAGCCCGAATCTAGTTACTGCTTTGATTAATTTTGTTCTCAACAAAGAACTGAAAGGAATTTATGTTTTGAACAGTCTGTACATAGAGATTAGGGACCTGACTAATAAGTGAAAAGATTTTGAATTGCTCATTTATATGCATAATTTGACTTACTTGAAATTATGGAACCCTAGGAGAAAGAGATGAGATATAAGACTGGTGCTTTTCAACCTACTGAGGATTGTATGCGTGGATTAAAAGGGTGGTGAATGACACTGTAAATAAAAATGTATCAACCACATGCGCTCTGTGTGCGTGTGTGTATTTCTTTCCAACTCACAGAAAAGTGAGAAATACATGATTTTGAATGTTTATGGATAAGTGTCATAATGGAGAAAGCATAGATAACTTTGGTATTTGGTACCTCTAAAACTTGGAGAGAAAGAAGGTTGTTACCATTATAATAATCAACAGCTGCAGAAGATGTATTGCAAAGTCTTGAACATCCTTCTACCTAAGGATTATAGATAGACAATATCCAGTTTATAAAGGGTGTTCTGCTGAAATACTGATTATGGAACTAAAATGTCCTGGTAACCTAGGGTACCTGTTACATTTCTGTTACATTTCTCATGTGTATGTTACATCCTGTTATGTTTCTCATGTGTATGCTTGTTTGCTGTTCTAAAAGTGGCAGCGTGATAAAACTACAAATCATTACAGTCTGATGGAGGCAAAAAGAAAGAATTGTAATGGGATGAAGCTGTAACTCCACTTGATTCTGCATATGTTAATAAGCATGTTGTTATGATTAAAGGTGAGAAGACTTTACCTTTCTGTTTTTCACGTCTTTGTACATGGTAGTGTGGCCATGTTCTTTCAGAGCTCTGGGAGGCAGGGTTTGACTGAAGTCCTGATCCCACCTCGCAGCAAGGGCCTTATAAGCACGATGATCTCAAATCTGAATAGAGAAGTGCCATTAGTGATTTGGAGCGGGAAGTCACCTATTCTGTTCCTTAGGTAGTCTTTGTGGTGTTTCTGCAAACCTTTCTCCAAGTATAAAAACTGCGAGGACGGTATTCCAGAAACAAAAATAAACTCCATTATCTGTTGGCGTTTTTGTGAGGCCACCGAGGCTTCAATCTGCTTGTTACACATTGCCTTTGCTCTCTCAGTTCTTCAGGCATGCAGTTCTTTAGTTCTCAGCACCGTGGAGAATATTGAAAGAACTGCAAACATTCTTTTCAACAATTGTCCTCAAACAAGTGTTAGATCACTTTCTAGGCTTTTCTAGAGACATCTCTAATCTGCGATGGTTTTTTCTCCCTCTGTAATCGTAATGGCCATTTGATCACATAAGGTGAGAGGGACATATCCCTGGGGAAGAATAGAGAACAGTCTCACATCCTGAAAATTTCGTGGCTGGATGAAATGTGGCACAGGGTACCCTAATATGGTTTTAAAGGTAGAAATAATTGCATTATATAAGAAGTTGTCAGTTCTTTGTTGTCTTTGTCTTAGAGGATAATAGAGCATTTGCCTGGGGGGCTCTTTTCTGGGGATTTGTCATTTTCCTGGGGATTTGTCATTTTTAGTGGCTTCATTGCCTCAGAAGAAAAAACTACCAGAGTTGATGTTACTTCCCCTTCATGTGAAAAAAGCTGTGTGACACCAAAAGGATGTGGGAGGATAAGGGAAGGCTCTCTTAAGAAAGAAGGAAGTGACTTGCGGCTTGCTGCTGAGTGCTGTGGAAAAGCTCATAGGAATGCAGTTATATACTCAGGTCTGTGGGTGCTACAGTTTATTTTAAATGGGTTTCCAGTTATTTGAAATAAATGCTGGCACTGTGAAATGCTATATTAGTGGTCCTGAAGGAAGTGACTGAATGGGTACTTTGCAGTTTGTGGTAGAACAACTTTCTCCACCTCCAGCCAGTGATTTTGGCTTTTTGTCATAAACTTCAAATCTGTCACATAATTTTCTGGAATGAGTAGCGGTATTACTCTGTGTCCATGTAACAAGGTTATGCCGCTTCCATCATAGTCTTGTATGTTCTCGGAATCATGTGTGAGGAAACTCCCTCCTACATGCTACAAACAAAAAAATTTTTGCATTTGTATTGAAAAACAGAACTGACCTAGATAGCACAGTAGAGAAAATGACTTGTTTTATCTGTGCTGCTTAAAATTGAGAGTGTTTCAGAGACTCAGAAGTGTGAAGATGAAGCAAAACTGCCAACTCATGCAGATTTAATAATATTGTATGTTCTCTAGTGCTTTTAATCTAGTTTTATTTCTGCTTAACCTTTGTTGTCTTTCCAGGATCCTTGTAGCTCTGAAATAGGTGGCTGGGTTAAGCAATTACCTTCTCAGAAACAAATGCACAAATGTTGGAAAAGCAGTGGGTCTGTACTGGCCAAAAGACAGGGAGGACATATAGATACCTAGAGGATTGCATCTATGTTACAATCTGATAGTAGCATCTAAACCTTTAGAGGGAGATTTTGGAGAATGGCAGCCTCATCTTGTAGTGCAGCCTATGATCTGGGTTAAAATCAGAACAGAATCAAATTTCTACAACAAATCTAGCGAGTGAGATTACAGAGCTGAATTGTACAAAACTGGTAGTAAAGATTCAAGACTTCTCAGCTAAGTTGTTAGCATAACAGCTGCTTTGCTTATTTTACAGTTTGTCCCAGAAGCATTTTAAAAATTAAAAACAGTGCAGCCATGCATGCCCCATAACTATCCTCAGTAAAATCAAGTGTATATGGGAATCGGAGCCCTTCTGGCTTGCAAAACTAGGCCTCTTCTTCCACCAAGAGAAGTGTCTCTTGCTATAATGTTTAGAGCTCACCAGAGTAGACTAGCAATTCCTCTTATCACTAGTGTTGATGCAGTTTTTGGACTCTTCTGTCAATCTAGATGACAGAAAAATCCTCTTCTCCCAGAAGGTCAGACTGGAGCATCTCGTTCTGAGTAAACTGAGGAAAAGAAGTTAAATCTTTTTCTCCCATGTTAAAACCCAAGTGTAAATAAATCATTTCTATCTTTAAGAAAACAGACTAGGCAGTTTATAATTGCTTTGGGGAGGAAGAGAATGGTTGCCAATGGCAAAATTATCCTAGAAGGAAGTGGTGATATCCGTCACCTCTTAGAGGCAGAGAAATAGCCAGAAGACAACATTCTGTCCTTACATCAGTCTTTACACCGTGCTGGCTTCAACATCTGTCCTTACACCATGCTGGCTTCAACTTGTCATTGCTAGTAATAAAAAGGCTCTAGTGGCAGTATATCTACAGTTTCTGGATTTATTAGTCAAGGCCCAAGTGTTAAAATCCGAAAGGTATTAATCTGAGCTGAGAACCTGTAGCCTGAAAGAGGCTTTACAGAAAGGAAAACTAGTTGTTGGGGGATATTTATGGAGCAATCACCTTTGCCTTGGGGAAATTTTGAAGAAGTTTGTCAAGGGCTCCTCCTGAGGTTGGCTCAGGACTAGATCTAGACAGTAAATAAATTTTGCTTGGACCATGACAGCAATCCAGCTTTGCTTTCTGACTTACTGTCTGTCTGTCTTTTTTTATGCAGTGAGCAGCTGCAGTTTGCCCCAAGCAAAGTGAGTACATAGGTCAGATTAGCCCATCAGAAACACCCCTAGGCTTGAAAAAGTCATGATCAAATTATCTGGTACTTACATACTTGTTAAAAAAAAAGTAGTTGAGTGTCCCCGAGCTGGGGTTTCCAAATCAGCATCAAAGGAACAGTGAGCACTAGGTTGGGATAGATACTGATATAATGTTTCCTGTTACATTAATAATCTTTTTTTTTTCCATGCAGTATTTCTATTAATAGGAAAAAATACCATGTTTTGAAGGACTTTGTGGTTATCATCTATCCGCCATTGGTTAAGATTTTTGGAGGACCAAACGTGGAATTGATTCTGGGAAGGCTTGCTGAATTTCTTTACTGCAAGCTTTGGTGTGAAAGAAAAGGATGTGCTTCCACCCCACCCGCAAGCACTATACTCATCACCTGTGAGACTGTAGTTTTCAATGCACCTGTAGTATCAGTCTTTGGGTGAAACAAAGTCTGAGGCTATGACTATTCAGGGTTGTTAAATATTCTAAAAATGTTTTGTAAGAGGTGCTATTGTGAACATCTAGGCCAAATCTCTCCTCATGAATTTGCACTCTGTTCTTCTTAACTTCCCCTCTGAAGTTTCATTTATGCTCCTTAATTTCAGATCCTAATACTGCGCTGTTATAGTTGTGTACTGTGTCCTCTGCATTGCTTAGAGGATTAAGGAGGAGAGACATTCTAAAGATGCAAAAGCTATTGCAGTTAGGAAGAAAAACAACAACAACAAAATAACCACTAAGGCACAAATGACAAAGCTGAAATGCTCATCCTTATGTGCAACCAATTATAGCCTCTTCAGTTCAATATTTTGGACAAATTGTAATAAGTAGCTGTGTTTTAGGCTGGCAGCCATTTAACCGATGACAGGGTAGTTGTGCCATCTCAAAGCAAAACACAAATATGAGTTAATAACTGATTGTTTATGAACTCACATGCAGGAAAACCAGAAATGACTGCTTTGCTTATTTAGCCTGATGATCACAAGCTCGTGTATCTTGCCTTGAAATTACTTATCTGCAGAGATGCTGAGTCCTCTCATTTGCAGCCTAGTTTTGCAATCCCAAGAGAGATTGTAGAAATCTGCACTCCATGAAATTTATTAATACCTCAGCTTGAACCTGTCAGAAGTTGTCCCTGGATTGCCTGAAGGCCCCTGGCTTGCGATGATTATGTCCCACTTTTTCTCTACATTTTCATAGGAAGAAGGGAGCATCAAACCAATACACCACAAAGCAACATTCTGACACATACTTGTCTTTCCGTCTTTAAAAGTGCAGATCCCTAATTCATGAGACTGCATAATTGTATATTTGCTTATGAATAATACACTGTGTGGGTTTTTGTTCCCAGTTCTCCACCTCCTCTTTCATTCTTGTTTGGATGCATTCAGTAATTGAGCCCCCTCCCAGAGGGGCATCACAATGCACCACAACCAACTGTGAAAAATCCTAGTGTCTTGCATACACCCTACTTCCCTCCCACACCTCAGCTCAGAGAATTTAAAGAGCCCTCATTAATTAACACTGAACCTTGCAGGGTATGCATGAATCACAGCAGCTGTGGTTAGGGACTGAAATTTAATTAGAAGCACATATTAGGAAGGTGATTTTTGAAGTTTGCAACTGCAAGAGGTAGGAAGTTAGCTATAAGTATGTTTCCGTTTACAAGTGGAAGAAGACTAAGTGTGTGATGCTGCCAGTTTTCAAAGTCAGAAAAAGACAAAGAGAGTTTAACAAAAAATAACTTGCTTTTTCAAAGTCAATTCCAGGAAGGTTTTGCCAAAACAATTCATGAGAAATTTAGTATTGTTATTTGGAATTTGATACTAGCTGCATCAAAATCTAATGAGAATGTGGTTCATGGAAAAGCAGGATTTAAAAAACATGAATGCAGGAAAATAGTTCAGCAATAACACTACTCAATTTAATTATATTTCTGTTCTAGTTTTTTGAGTATGACAAAATACGTGAGTGCTGTAACGCCTGTTTATGTAGGGTGGAGGTGATATGCTATATATTCAAAGACTTGCTTGCTTGGAGAAAACAAAGCTGTGGAAGATTTGGTGACATCATCTATATGTTAACTATCTCTCTCTTACTCTGAGTGTTTCCGTCTATATTTGAGATGATTACAAAAAAAAAATGGGGAAAATGCAGTAATTGCAGTAATTACTTGAGAGCATGTTAAGTGGTGCCACTTGAGGTCAATAAGCAATGTTAGCTGATAACAAAGGATGGCAGGATTTGGAATATTTTGAGATCACAGAATCACTAAATGACTGAGTTTGGAAGGGACCTCTGAAAGTCATCTGATCCAAACCCCCTGCTCAGGCAGGGCCACCCAGAGCAGGTTGTCCAGGACTACGTCCAGGCAGCATTTGAAGATCTCTAAGAAGGGAGACTCCAAATCTTCTTTGGGTAACCTGTGCCAGTACTCCATCACCTGCACAGCAAATAAGTGCTTACTGATATTTAGACAGAACCTCTTGTGTTCCAGTGCCTGGTACTGGGCACCACTGGAAAGAGCCTGTCTGTATCTTCCTACTGCCCAAGGCAGGGGGGTTGGAACTAGATGATCTTTAAGGTCCTTTCCAACTGAGGCTGTTCTATGACTCTGTGATCTTCATTGTGTCGTACCTTCTGGCAATATATATACATTGATGAGATCTCATCTTTCTTTGAAAAGCCAGAAGACCAATTGGACTGTAACACTTGTTTTGGTACAGAGTCCAAGGATGAAAATAATGGAAAGAGCTATAGAAAGAAAAACAACTTGAATGTGAGATTCAAATTACATACCTGAGCTGTCTGAGATTTTATGCTTTTAGCCTAGCATTGTTTTCTGGGTTCTGTTTATAGCAAGTGAAGAAGGATAAACAGTTCCAGTGAGCAGATCATGTCACCAAGATAAATGGGCTGAATTGCACTTTGAAACTGTTAGTATTCAGTACTGAGTATGGAAGGAGTCTAGATACATAACTTGGAGTAGATGTCTGATTTTTCAGTGGCTAAAGCTGGGAAAGAAATCCCATCTTTCCATGCAAAGAAGGTCTTGAAGGACCTGTATATGTATATATACATATATATATACATATATATAGACTATATATATATAGTCAATAGCTGTTTGTTCAGAGCAGTGTACTACTGATGTGCTCCATTCTTCTGTATTTCTCTTCCATATCACACTGAAGTATATGTGCAACTGTAGACATTGCATATCTGTCTGTGATCTTGATATTGGTACCTTTCAAAAATGAATGGGAGTTTATATTGCTTTGTGTTCACATGGGCAACTCCTAAATCAAGTGCAGGTATGTTGTGTATCAACAAGTCTCAGGATGGAGCACTAGTCTGAATTGCTAGGAAGCCAAGAACACTGAAAAATGTATTGGCCTAGCATATAGGTTAGATTATGCTATACTTAATTTCTATATTGCTTTGGTAAAAAAAAAAAAAAAAAAAAAAAAAAATTCCTGTTTTAAACTAATGTTTGACATTTCTATGTGCTCTTAAGGAACTATAATACTCCATCTCATTTAAGTAACAGTGCAATTCATCTGTACAGATAGATCAGTGAGTCATGCTTACATATTGTTAGTATGGTACTTAACAATTCACGGTGTGAGGTTCTGGTACTCAGCATATCTCCCATACAGGATTTACTCCTACGCACAGTGAGAACTTTTTCTGTTTTCTGAAGCCATATAAGGAGATGGATGACTTATTGTCCATATTAACAGTTTCTTTGAAAGAGGGCCGTATTTTCATTTGACAGCAACCTCCACAATTTAATAATCTTGGCATCAGTCAGATTGTCATCTCCATACTTACAGTATGTTCTCATTTCTCACAGCTACCCTTCTCGGGAAGGTGAAGAGAAAAGCTTTGTTTAATTCTAAATTTTGCACTTGGTTAAAGCTATGGAGAATCTAATCTGTGCTAAAAGTAAGTGCTTTAAGAAAAAGGCAAAATGGCTGTGGAGCTTATTGGAATCATTAGCTGTGCCTTATCAAAGGTAAATCTTGGAACACTGGCTTAAAATCAAAATCAGCTTCTGAAAGGAATAGATATGTTCTCAGAAGTATGATCATTAAAATTTGGCTCAGCTGTCATCTGATGTATGTAGAGATTCTGGCTCTGAATGGAACTTGTGTAATGAGTTGTCTGCTCAGATCAAATGATCTTTTGAAACCTGGGTGGAGCAGGTGTAAATGTCAGCCTGTTTGTGGTTGTTATCAGCATTGTTTTCACCTGTATTTCTCCCATCACTTTTGTTTTTTTTTTGTGAAATTCTGACTAACTTTTCTATGTCAGGTCTTGAATAATAATAATAATAAAAGCAGATAAATATGGGTCTCATGTTAAATCCGCTTATAAACCTTGATTTTCATATTTGGTTTTGGCTGCAGTCTTGCTTAGTTCAACAAGGTATGTAAGTTGGAAAGGAGCTAACGTAAGGAGAATTCTAGATGCTGTAGTTACCTGAAGCTACCTAGATCTGAAGCTAGCATTCAAATCTATTAAAACTTGATACCTAAAGCCCCTGTCTTGGTCTCAGAGTTGACCAAAAAGATAAAAGGCTTTCAAATGGTGTTGGGACAGATGGTAGAACTGACATTCCAACCGTGCTTGCGTTCTTTAAATATCTCTGTGTGCTTTTCACAGCAGACGATGTGCTAGCCCTGGTTCCTTGGCCTCATTCAGATTGGACTGTAATCACTTGGCACCTGAAATTTAGACCTGTACTTCCCATTATGGCCTTTTTCCTGGTACTTTTTAGAGAGGACTGACTTCATGGTAGCAAATTAATTCCCAGCCCCAAAATTGCTTCAACACTTTTTACTGCAAATTTCATCTGTGCCTTCATTTAACTGATAGCCATTTTGCCATGTCATGGTACCAAAATGCTTCAGAATGGTTTGTGGTGGTCTTAGGGCTGTGTCTGTATAGAATAGAAAGTTTTATTAAACAGTGATAATAATAGTGACTGTACTGCATTATGGACTTCACTGGAGCCCCGGCACGTCATTCCACAGCTCTGTTTTCTTAAAATAATTTATAGAGAGAACAAAAAAGCTGAAAATTTCCTACTATCTCTGTTGATTGGTGATTTAATCTATGTCCTTTCTACTTCTTCCCTCCTTCTGAGACTTTGTCTCTGTGATTCCTTGTCTCTTCCACCATTATTCTTCCACTATCTGATCCACTGCTAAAAAAGTCCTGTTTGAAGAGAAGTTAAGCATTACCTTTCCTGCACCCCGTTGTGTTACTCACTTGTATCACATATCACCTCCTTTATGCTACAACTGCAGTCCTATCCCTTAATGCGGCGGGGCCGCTTTCCTGATGGCCCCTTCTTGCTCTGCCGCAGGATAAACTATTGTTAGCATTACCACTATTATTAGTGTTGATTTTATCATCTTACTTCAAGGGAGCTCCACAGAAACAGTCAAAAGCTTCAAAGGAACTTGGGTAAACCTGTGCCACACATTTTGAATTCTTAGCCTTCATTCTTTTCTATGATCTATCTCCATTTATTGGGTCTACTAGATATTATATACTTACAGGAATGAGAGAGGAAAGTCCTTTTTTATTAACTGCAGTGCTTTTCTCTCTTCATACTGCCTTGCCTCTGAAGTGCATCCAGCAACAGAGGTGTTTTTTTCAGATGAGATTTAGATTCTTTTATGGATTAGACACTAAAAGTGAGAAAGGGCAAAAATGTGTGCTGAAAAAGAATGCTGTTGGAGTCTGTCCTGTTTTGTTTCCTGTTTTGTATCCCTTTCTCTTTGAAAACCATTACCGGTGAGGTGCTCTATTTTCCTCCATCTGGGTGGGTGGGGAAATTGGATGCCTGTTTCTATCCCGATGCTAATAGCTTTTCACTTCTGCACCCAAGTGACTATCCAGACCAGTGTGTGCATATGACAGAAGATGCCATTTGGCAAGCACTGCCAAGCTCCCTTACTTTGTTTCTCTTTCTGTTTTGCAGCAATTCAAAAAGACCAGTTGTATGACACTGGCAAACACTGTAAGTCTGGCTCTCTGTTTTAGGACGTGTCTGTGTGGTTCGCCAGAAGGGCAAACAAATCCCACAGGCCTGTTACCTGCACAGACACAATTATTTGGAAAATAGGGAATGGCACAGGCAATAGGAAAAATATCCTAAAAAGAAAAAAAAAAAAAAAACATCTGAGTGAGGCTGCACACATTCTGGTCCCTTAACTTTCATCAAGCTGATGTAATAGGACATGGCAAGTGTTAGCCCATAAGATACACCAGAGAATTTGGGGCATATGTCATTCTGTTTTTCAAGTGTCCTTCCAGCTATTGATTGTGTTACTAAATATCCTTTCTTCAGATTTCCAGACTTTGGGTAGTGTGGTACAAACAAAATAAATTAACCAAAATCTGCGAGGATTGGCTCAAATCCTATTTTCTTGCATTATTTTCTTCAGAGTACAAGACCTACAGGCCCTCAATGCCCTTTGCACTTGTCCGGTACTGGGATAGCAACCAGAAGTGACCCATGTATCTTTAGGGTAGTGATGTTAAAGATAAGTGGTGGGAGACTGTTTTCCTGGCATAAGAACTTGTAGAATGAGTTAGAGTAATAACTGTGCTTATCTATTTCAGAACTTATGGCCTGCAAAGTGAGTGGGAAACAAGAGATGGTACGTCCCTGCTCAGGGAACAGGCTAGGAGAAATGAACAGCAGGTAACCATGCTGCTGGCAGAGAAAGTGAGAACGCTCTTTGGATTACTCATGGTGTTGTGGGAAGAAGAGTTACGGAAACAGCTGGCAAGATGTCAGGTTGATCTTAAGGAGTAAAAGTGCAATCTCTTCTCCTGGTATGTTAATAACAAGTTACTTGGATGAAGCTGTGGAGGCAGGGGAAGAAAAGACGATGTGGTAATATCTGCTATTAGCCCATTTTCTCTGATAGAGATATATGCTGGACGTCCTGTTTCTTGCTTACTTGCTCCACTATACTCATCCACAGCCATACTTTCTTCCAAGCTTATGTCTTGATAGCCTAATTTCACCAGGCCCACTGGGTCTTTTGGGGTTTAAACCACGCACATGGTTAGAATGAAGCATTCTGCTGACTGGGACAGAGACGGGTAGACAACACCCAAACGTGTGATTGTTCTGAACAGGACTGGGTTGGGTAAGGAGCATATCAGGAGACAGAGAGATGTAGTAGATTAGGGACATTTAGGCTGCTGGCTCATCCTCTCCCCCTTACCATTCTCCCACCTCTGAGGTTATTAATAAGCTTTGGCTTTCTTGTCTACCTTAGTTCTGAGAAGCCCAATGTCTGCTTAAATGAGATCACATCCATTCCAAAGTGAGTTTGCTGCCCTGTTTGCCTGTTTTTTTTGTTTTTGTTTCCTCCACTCTAATTGTGTCAGTAGGGAGCTCTGTGAATTGGGGGAGGAGTAAAATTTTTTTGTAGCTTGCATTCCTTATATGCATTTTCTGAATCTTACATCTTGTATGCTTAACCCATGGTTAGGCTGGGAAAATACTCTGAAGGTTTTTATTCCTCCTACACCCTCTGTTCCTCTGATGGATCGCATTCTCTGCTTCACAAGTTGTTACAAAACACTTAATGCAACGTGAATACTGCCTCCATTGTTTGCATCGCCCACAAAGTCAAGGAGGCTTTGCTTTTGCCTTGCTGTGATTGGGATCCCCTGAGAGCTAAACAAACTTTGCTAGTGCTTTGAGCATCTTTCCAGCACTGAAGTAAGCCTGTGCATGGCTTTGGTTCATTTGACATGAATCATCCACCCATCAGAGATGTGTCACAATCTGGAAAATCTAAAAGTTGAGCCTGAGAAATGATTCCTTTGTAATCAAATGAAAAATGAAAGAAGATTGAATTTGCACCTTGCCTATGCATGTTTTGACAAAGCACTATCAAGAGTAAAAGTGGATTGCATTGTAATACCACAGGTATGATTATTATTCTTCAGAACAGCGGTCTACTATCCATGCAGACATGTTGCAGTTTCCATGATAGATTATGCTTATAGTGACCTCTTCATGTGCAGACACATCTGTGGATGTATTTTTGTCTGAGTCTGTCTCTCTAAGGGATATCACTTTTTTCTGCTCTCAGATCAACTTATGTTCTGCCTCTGTTCATTGTCTGCCGAATTTCAATGTAAAAACTTGCTTATATCGGGGGGGGGGGGAAGAGGATAGGTTTCAAAAGAAAACCACAACCAACCAAATAAAAAAACCTACAAAACAAGCAAACTATCCACAATAAATCCAAGAGAATTTCAAGTTTTCTGCCTGAGTGGTTTTGTTGTGTCACTCATTTAGGAACTTTGTCCCATATTGTATCTTGTGTTCAGGCCTTGACAGGTTGAGAGATGTGCACAGGGCCATTTTCTGGTGCTTCCAGTTAATTTGGAGCTCAGCAGTATATATGCAGTTATTAGTTATTTTCAGCATGCGTTTCTTTGCATCTGTCAACAGCAAATTTAATTTGCCATTGTTTAAACCATTTTCATAGGGTTCCTACTAAGAAATAACTTAAATAATTTTATGCTAGCTGCAGATTTGTTTCTTTGTTATTCACCTCCTTTTCCACAGTATTGACAATTACATGAGACAAGGCTCCTTAAGCAGAACTTTTCCATTGTTTTCTTTGTCATATTGGAGGGGGAAAAAATAAGAAAAAACAAACAAAAACCCACAGAATTTTGTTGCCACTTTGTGTTTACTGTTTTTTTCATCAGTTTCTAATTCTTTACAGCACTTTTTCTTCTATTATGATTTTTTATAGTGTCTTTTGGTTGAGTGCTTTTTAAAAAGGCCTTTTGAAATTCTAGATGACACCTGTTTTCTTTTATCAGGTATTTTGCAATGTCTTTGTAAATCTAAATAATCCTTGTACATTTGATTACACATAGTATGAGTATTGGTTTTACATTATCATATTTTAATAATCTATGACATTAGCTTCTGTTAATTTGCCTGGCAATGAGGTAATGTTTGCAAACCTCTAATTCTTAGGAGCATCACATATATGTACATCCTGGAAAAAAAAAGGAGGGAGGAGGGAAATAGATTGTATGGGTTTCCTTCCCGTACTGTAATGTCTATACTCTGTACTACAACATATGAAAGGTTGCATAATTTTGCTAGAAAGTCAACTTTGCTTTTAACAATTAAATATACAAGTAACTGTTTTAGGGTCACCACTGTTTATATTTTTTTCTAAGAATAACATATATCAACGATTTATATATCTGCCAGTAGCTATCACAGCTCTTTGCAACTATTTATGGAGTAATTCACACCACAGTCCCATGGGATGGTAGCATATGATTACTCCTGTTGCATGAACAGGGAGAAGCCAGCCCCAATAACATGCATTTTCTACCTCTTGGGTTCCAATGCAGTACCTTTGTTTGAACTGTAGACTGAAGATGGTTCCATTTTCTTTTTAAGTTACCCTTTTCAGCAACAAACCTAGTGGGGAAAGTCCATGTGATGAGGTTATGGCTCTAGAAATTTTAAATCAACTGTAGAGGCTTCTAAACCTAAGTTGATTGCATTTACAGAGCAAGGAGTGTGGGTGCTCCAAACCAGCAGTGAAAATGGGAGACTTGAGTAGCCTCTCAAAAAAAGAGTTAGGGCTCTTCTGCCAGTATTCTGAAGCCCTCAGGGCTAAAGGAGAACTTCCTTCCTGCATCCTCCTTGAGATGTGCATATTCTTCTCAAAGAGAAGTTCCCTTTGGCTGATGGAAACGCAGGAGTGGAATAAATGGAAACTGAGTTAAGGGAGTGTTTATTAACTAAACACTGAGGGGAAATTGAGTGGGAGCTTGAAGATTTAGACCACAATGTGGTATGATGTGTGCTCAGAATGGCACTCTGCACTATTGAACTGTGAGCACATAGTTCTGATATACATAGTCCATCAGTAGAGAGAAAAGGTAAATCAATTAAATGTTGTGACTTCTTTCCTTAATGTTCACGTAAATGGGAGGTGAAACATCAGTAGTGTTAAACTTTGTTTCCTTGTGGCCACTGAAGCTGTTTGATCACTAAAAGTACATCTGGCTGGGAAACTAAATGAACCATAGCATCCACCTGGATCTGAAAACTCAATGAAACCTTTCTGCTGTAAAGCAGAGACAGTTTTACGTGAGAATTTCTAATCAGACCACACATACCACACCAAATCCTTTAAAAGCTGGTAGTGAACGGGTGGCCTTGAAAATGAAAAAAAATAGAATAAAAATTTATGTAAAGATGTTTTTGCTTAACTTCAGAGGTGAGAAGCAGCAGAACTTCTAGTGCTGACAAATAGCTCTGAATGGGCAGATCAGATATTTCTAATGTTTATTTTTCCATCCTCTCCAACTGAAAAGACCTTGTTTGTGAGATCTCCTATGTTTATTGCAGGCTGCAACAATAAACAGATAAAGACAGCCAGGATAATGATTGATCTCTGAAATGGCTCATTTTGTTAACAAAATTACAGGTTGTGCTATGGACAGAGACAGCTGGCAGACAGTATTGCCCAAGCACCAAGCCTTACAGAAAGTGAAATGTGTACTTGCCTCTCATTAGTGCACACGGTATCATTATCACCATTGCCATCGCAACAAATGTGATGATTATATGTGTCCCCTGAGAACAGCTGCAGACAGAATGGGTGGACTGAGCAGGGAAACGATCGGGAGCTGTTCGGCCTGCGAGCACGTTTGCAAACATTTCAGTGAGAGTTCAGAAATTCTTGGCCAAAGTTAGCAGTTGTCTAGACTTCTCCCATTCTGGGATCTCTGAGCAGTCTACAACCATTTAATAAAAATACTGTTGTTCTCATTTCAAAGAGAAGGTAATTGGGGCAAAAATGCTATTATGCTTCCTGCAACCAACACAGCAAGCCCCTTCCAGCATAAGGAGTAGGATTAAGATCTTCTGACCTGCAGCTCTGCAAGTCATTTATTAAATCATGATTCACAAAAACAGATGACTTCCTGTTTTGCAGTCACCAGAGTAAATGGTCCTCCAGTTGTCCCCATTTACTTAGTGAGAAGAAGGCAGTGATGTGCTACGTGTGTTTTCAGGAGTGGGTCCAGGGGGAATGTTCCGTTAAGCTGTAATAAATCCTGTGATCAAGAGTGATGATGAGACCATGAGGGAAACCGTTTACTTGTCTTACTGTAAAGTAAGGCTTTTCTCTAATTATTATGAAGAACAAAGAAGCTTCTTTTCAGTGCATTTTAGTTGGGATGGATGGAGCTAATTTTGAAAAATCAGGCTGAATCTTTACTGCCTATGATAGCACTACCCAAATCTGTGATGAAAACACGTATAAATGGCTCTTACATCCATAATGCTAATTTAGAAAGAAGAAAAATGATCAGCCCATTCCAGAAGAGCATTTCTAGGCTAGTAACTTTTACCAAGGAAAGTCAACACAAGAAGGCGAAGCATCTCTAAATTTGGAGTCTTGCAAGAACATCCACTGTTAGCACTGTAACAGCCACCAGAAAGGGAGTTTGCCAAACTGCCAGCAGCCTGTACAAAAAGGGTTGCTTGCATTTATTAAGAAGCATATCCTCTATTGTGTGGAGACCAAGCAATCAGGCGGGCATGACTGTCAGACCGGGTGAGTTATTAGGTCAGTTTGGAACCATGGGTGCTGAACAATTCGGAGGTCAGGGCTCCTGTGCCCAGAGCTTGGTTAGCATTAATAGTCTGGACCTATGAGTACCGTGGTGGCAGTTCAGACCACCTGAAATGTCCCCTCTGTCTTGTTGCTTTGCTAATCTGTTTCAATATCTTTTTTGCAACTTAACAGTAAAATTAATGAAGCAAAAAACAGTACTCATCCTCAGAGCTTAGCCATTACCTTAATTAAAAAGAAAATATTTAACATGACATTGTTAAGGTCGGCAGGCCCAAATGTAACCAACTGTAACTTTGAAATACCACTTAAAACATATTTAATTTGGCACTTGTGAAAGTTGCTGATTTAACAGTCCGGGAAACTCAGCTCTGTACCTTTTGTAACACGAGTCATTGCGTCTGTTCCCTTTTTGAGACATCTCAGACACCCAGCGGAGGCACTGATCTGTGCTAGCAGTAGTATTTTGGTACGTGGTGTTGAAACTTTTGTGGATCTGCCTCCTCCTTTATTTCTGTCATTTTTCCTTTTCATAGCCTTATGGGAGGCTCTTCAGGCAGGAGAAATTCAGTTCATTGTTCCGACCCTCGTGTACAAGACAAAAAGCCCTATACTGTGCTATAACTTACTCTTGTGTAAAGCCCAGAAAGTAATGCATACAAATGGAATAGCAGAAAGTTTTTTTTTTTTTTTTTTTTTTTTTTTTTCCAAAATTGATTGTCACAGCAAGAAAATTACACATAAACCCGTCCGTAGTCAAGGCAAGGAAATGTTTTGATGTGTTAGTGGTCAAGACCTGATATTGCGGCTTACATCAGTTCTGGAAAATGACTAGTCTGGATGTACCAGGGCTGTTTGAGTTGGACATAAAGTAGTTCATCTCTTTGACAATGAACAGTGGAAATCTTTGATTTGTGTTCAGTTAACAAATGTGGCAGGGTTAAGTGCAGGTTCCATTTGTGTGTCAATACAGTGATAGAAAGGTGGCTTTTTCAAATAAACCACAGGTAAATCTTGGAAAATCATGCAGTATACCCAATTCTCAAGTGTTAATAGGGTTAAGAGTCGAAGGATCAATTTAAAACAACAGTTTGCAAGTCAAGTATGTTTCCAGATAAATGTCACCGCAGTCAAGTGCCAGTATAGAACAATGCCTTTCCTTTCTAGTTAGCATGTGAACTCAATCCACACAGGTAAGAAAAGAAGATCACAGTTCTTCTGTAGCTGTTGGTAGTCTCCAGTGAATGAGTTAAGAGTCTCATCCCAGTTGATAATGGTTGCAAAACTATCTATAGTATACACTGTGACTGTCCTGAATGGCTGAAAAGAGACTCGTCTGTGGGGCTTGAATCCCACTCCTTTTCCATAAGTCCTCCTAGAAAGATTCATTGGCTAGTGAGGATGGCATGTTTGGAGTTTCAATGGCTGTTCATTGCATACAGTCTTTTGTGTTCTAAACAAAACAAAAACAAAACAGAAAAACACCCCACATACCTAATTGAGTATCATAACTTGCATGTCTGTGAAATTATGCAGGAACATGGGGAGACACTTGGCATCTTACAGGAGATTCTTGGCACAGCTCCCTCTCTATCGCTTTGATCCAGATCAAGACAGCTGCTGGCTTTTTGATTCTCTCATCAGTTTTTTTTCTTTTCTTTCTTAAATGCAGCTATTGCCATTAACCTCTCTCACAAAAACAATAAAGCCTCTTTCATGCTTCCTTCCAATTTTAAATCATTCTGTTTGTGAAGCGTTTGCTAGAAAAGAGGGCAAAGCTTTCATGTTTCCTTTTCTTCTTGAAACCACCTACCCAGTTTTGCAAAGAAAGGAAGAAATGCATCCCTGATGGCTGGGAAAGTCTGTGCATCCAATACCACCTTGAAGGCTGCGGAGCTGTTAACCACTGGCTGTGATACTGAACCCATTTCATTCGGGTGGCATCTTTCAGTTTAACATGCAATAACGAAAACAAAATAAAATAAAGATGAGGTCATGTGAAAGAAGAAAGTATCATGGTAAAAGTGAATTAGTATCTCTATTTTTAAATGCTCCAAAATACTGCAAGATCCAAATAACTTCACTTGAAAAAAAAAAAAAAAAACTTTTTTTAAAATATTAATGGTAGATGAAAATGTTGGATTCTAGCAGAAAGTGTCTCTGTAAACCTGCTAACCTCACTAAACCTATGAAGAATTAATATCACGTTTGGAGTGTACCCAGGCTCTTCCTTTCAGGCACGTGTTATTTGCACTTCGACTGGTTTTGAACAAGCTCCAGAATAAAACATACCCAACAAACTTTCCCTTGCCACCACGTAGCACATGCTTCAATGTCAAGAAGAGTCTGTAGTAGAAGGCCAGCAATGTTGTCTCTTGTGATAGATATGAAATGCCTGATAGTTCTTCTTACTGGTCTCTTGAGATAACACTGCCTAAAGTTTGTCAGGGAGATTAAGGAAAGCCAACCTCTTTAGCAATAGCCATGTGGGCTCTGAGTAAATACATTATATTAAGATAGGTGATTAAGACATGTCTTTTCTAAGATAATAGTAGAAGCCACTAGTTACCAGTTCAAGCTGGCTGTGCTCTGCATGTAATTCCAGTTGAGAAACCCATGTCCTTCACTGGAAAAGAAATGGATATATAAATAAAAATAATGTCCTTTGTGATTGGACATCTTTTTAGATTTGGAATATTCTCCACTGAAATTGATTTTTTTTCTGTTAGAAAATTGTGTCTTCAGATAAAATGAACATCTTAATTTTAGTCTTATAAATTTCAAGAATATTTCTGCTTTATCTCATTTTGTCATTTTTTCTGCTTCTTTTTTTTCTTCAAAGAAAAGAGGAGGATGAAAGTAAAGACCGAGTGAAAGCAAAAGTAATATGGCTAGAAATTCAAAATTTGGGTAAATAAATAAAATCACTTTTTTTTTTTATTCCTCCATTTTTCTACATAAAATAATGTGTTTTCTTTGAAATCCTTGATATTTTTCTTACAAAACTGAAATGCTGAGCCATCTGTTGTGCTTCCTGAAGTATTCTGGCCATTCATTGATGGTTTCCTTTCATGCGCTGGGACGTTTCTCTGTTAGTGTGTGAGACCTGAGGGTGCGAAGCTGCGTAAACCATTTTGAAACTTTCAGAGCCCTGCCTTAGGAATTTGCTGTGCATTCAGGCTGTCATTTGTATCCATCTATTTAGGAGACTGTAATTGGGTTAACTTGTGTTGCAGTGTGAGAAAAGAACATTACAATACCATGATACAGAGCCACAATCTGCTTGTTTTGTCCACCCCCGAAGCTATTATATAGGTTATCCCTGCATGAGGGCTGATGTTATTCGTATTGCCTAGAGCTCTTTCACTTATGTCGTGTAATGTGTTCTTGTCTGGTACCAGAGCATGAATGATGTTTGGTGGATCAACATAAACTTCTTCATATTACTAACTCCTAGAAAAAACTCTATCAATTTTCAGAAGGAGAGTCTTCAATGATTTAGCATTCTAATGAAGTAGAAAGAAATTGGATGGTAATGATGTTTATTCAGAGGAGCAGTGAGATTCCACAGAGATGAACAGGAATATTGTAAGAAGTAGACACAGCCTATTTTGTTGTACTTTCTGTTTCTCCTCTCTTTGTTGCTGTACCATGAGGAAAACTAGAACGTGAGATAGCTACAAACACAGAATCTCTGCCAGCCTTCCTTATTTTTCTAATGTGCTAATGTGCTCCCATATCTGTACACATACTGTCTGCTTTTTTTTTTTTTTTTGTGGTTGTTTTTTGGTACAGCTTTGTTTATGTTGCAGCCTGACAAGGATATGTTACCAGCATTGCACACTGATTTGCAGAATAATCTTTTGCATGCTGATGTTTATTGTCTTCAGATGTCACAGACATCTCTTTGTCTATGAAAGCCAGTGCTCTAAGAGTTAAATGTCTGATATTTCTGATGCATTCATTTTTGAATTGGCAGTGTTAAAGTTTCTATTGAGCTGGCTGGTAGTTGTCCTTTAAAAAGTTCTTGAAGGCCATAGCCTATCCATAGCGTGAGTATGGCAGACACATTGAAAGGATCGGGCTACTGACTCATTTACACTATTGTGCATGGACATAGGTAAACCCACCAACAATGCTGAGAAAGCAGGTAATTTTTAATGATCTATTCAGTATCTGGAGCGTCAATTAAAAATAGCCTCTCCTCTTTTGATTTAAATGTTTTGAAAAAAATGTATCACAAAGAGTCTGGTCAACATTTTGAGACTTTTCCCAGCCTCCAGAGAAGCCCTTTCCTGTTTTACAGTATAGTTTCAGTGGTTTTACATGAAGAGGATTAAAGATGCCAAAAGGAAAGAAACAGGGAATCTACTAGGAGGAGAAACAATCCAAACTGGAATGGCTATGTGAGAAGAAATGTTGTCCAGGATTAGTGTTAAAAATCATTCAGGTATTTTTTTCAGAAGAAATAGGAATAAACTGTAACTCCACAGGAAGCTAGGTCACAGTTAGTGCAAGAGATTAAGTTCTTGGCTTCAGTGGCAGGATGACTCTGTGACATACAGGGTATCCTGTGATCCTCCAAGGCCTGGGATGCCATATTCTTATGTACCTTATCACTGTAGCTGTAACAGGAATCTTACTCGAAGGACAGCTGCTGGTCTCCATCACCTTATGCTTCTATATATCACACCAGCCAAAGTGTCCGAATGACCGTTGTCTAAAGCACTTGCTTACCTGGGCTGTGGTAAGGCTTTCAAGGAGCAAGCAGTATTTATAGCATTTTATGAGACTTCCATCCAAATAGCCAGCCTCTCAGATCACTGTCTGGATGTATCAAATGGAATGGTTATTGGCTTTAGCCCCTTTTCCAGCTGTACTGGGTCTGGCTGGGATGTTAACTTTCCCTGCAGCAGCCCATACAGTGCTGCGCTCTGCCCTTGGAGCTAGAACAGCAGTGGTATCACACCAGTGTTGTGTCTGCTGCTGAGCAGTGCTGGCACAGCATCAGGACTCTCTCTGACCCTCCTAGGGGGTGGGCAAAAAAGTGAGAAAGAAACATCACCAGGGCAGCTGACCTAAACCAACCAAAGGGATATTCCATACCATATGATGTCACACTCAGCAATAAAAGGTGGAAAAAGGAAGAAGGGGGGAGGGGTGGGCTCTCGTTGCAAAAACGTCTGTCCTCCTCCCTAACACCGGCTATGTGCGTTGAGGCCCTGCTTCAAGGATGTGGTCAAGCATCGCTCATTTGTGGGAAGTAGGGAGTAATTTCTTTTCCTCTGCACTTCCACATAGCCTTTACTTGTTTTGTTTAGTTATTCCCTTTCCCCCTCCCTCTTCCCCTTTCCCTTTTTTCCCTTTAGTTGAATTGTTTAATTAATAATAATATTTCCTTAATAATAAATATATATATATATATTTTTCTCTTTAATTAAATCATCCTTATCTCAACCCGTGAGTTGTTCTTTCCATTACTTCTTCCCCTCCTCATCTGAGGAGGGGGAGTGAGAGAGCAGTTGTGGTGTTCAACTGCCTAGCACGGTAAAACCACCACACTAGCTGAGGCTTCCTGGCTCCCTCTTTACAGGCAGAGAGGAAAGGCAAGCAGTAGGAATGGTGATGGGATCCTAGAGGTCTTGGGAAGGTGTAGAGGTGAAGAAACTAAGAAGGTGGTCAACAATTCAATCTGTCAGACTTGTTTGTTATCCCTCAGGCAGCTTTGGGTTTACTGCCTTTCATCAATAATCTGCTCTATCTACCTTCCAAGCCCAAACTCCCATGCCATATGCTGCCAATACTGTCCCTTCATGAAAAACACCCACAGACAAAGCTGTAATAGCTGGCCAGAGACATCTATCACCCTTATCTCTCCTTCACTTTTTATTTCACACAATCAACCTGTTAGGACTTAATTGACTCAGCTCATCAGGTGGGTTGATTGTGCAGGGAGGAGAAAGGCTGGGTGGGGCTACAGTCATATTGGGAAAAAAAGATGAAATAAGGCAAATCTTTTATTTCCCTAAGCTAAATGGCAACTCTTGAAAATTTGATTTCTAAAGGCTATGATATTTTGTGCTGAACGTACAGTATCAAGCCATTTTTTTAATTTTTTTTTTCTGCAAATCTGGGTCTTCTGGAGGGCTTTCTCCTCAATGCAAATGTCAGAGTTTGACCTATTAATTTCAACAGCATGCTGACAAAATAACTAATGAGGGGAGGAACTCTCTTCTTCTGCTTGGGTAATATTTACTGAGTGGCCAAATCATGAAGGGCTGGACACAGGCAAGAAATTTTCTACTTCCAGTTGGTAAATACAAACAATCTAAATCACAGCAGTTCTGTAGCTATAATACCATCGGCTGTTTCCGTTGGTTCGTAAAAACTCTGACCTAATCAAGGAATAGACATCTGTGCTCTGTTCCTATACAGCACACTACAAAGTTGTTTTATGATCTTTGTGTCTTGTCTAGGTAAGCTATTCAATTACCTCACATTGTCCCAACATTTGCCCAGCATTGCTGCCATAGAAATTTCTCTGATTCCTTCTCTGTTTTTATTTCAGATGTGAGCTGTCTTATTGTTGCACCATGACATATAGGGAAATGGCTCGATTCAAAGAAGTAGACTTCCAATCCATGACTTACATCTGTCTGTAACGATCTTGCCTCCCATGCCCTTGACACTTCATTACCCTAGTGTTCCTAATGGTACCTACAAAAATTTATCAGTAACGGGTTATCTGTAGACGTAGTCCTTTATCACTTCCTGCAGGCCTAAAGAAACATAGCTTCTTCCCACAGAAGCTAATGTGAACAAGTGATCAGCCATACAGAGTTGGAATCTGAATCAAGAAGTGAATCAAGGTCAGCTGTAATTGCAGTAGGGTTACACTCTCAGCATAGTCCTATAAAAGTGGTTTCATTTCATTTATTGGTTGTCCTGTCAAGTCTCGTGATATTTTTTTTTTTCCTAGATGGTAGAGAGGAGAAAATATCAGAGAAAGGTAGAGAAGTTGACATTAATCTTCTCTTTACTTTTTCCACACCTAATATGTCAAAAATGAGTCCTGGAAATACTTCAGCTTTCTGTACAACATCCCTTCCCAATAATCAAGTTTGAATTTGACATCAGGAGTTCCGATTTAACCAACATATTGCAAACTTGGCAAGGCTGTCTGTCTGAGAGATCCTTGCCAAGCAGCTTTACAGTAAGTGAATTCCACAACACAAAACAGGCAAGTCATAACTTTTTTCCCAGAGGCTCATCTAGATTTTGATTCAGTAAAATTGCTGTCTTTTCTCAATAGAAAAATTCAACCTGAATGTAATGTAATGTTTCCTGCTAGGTTCAGAAGCAACTATTGACTTTTGGTGAAGATTAACACAAAAATTCCCTTGGCCTTGGAGGAGCCAAATGCTCCTCCAGGAGTAGAGGCGCTCAGGTTGAAGGGCCTAGAAATCATCAAAATTCTAGACACAGAGATCCTCCAATAGTGGATCTTGAAAAAACACACATTGAGCTAGATAAACAGGTTGCCAGGGAAAATGGGAGGGTTTTATGTGGATTTATTTCAGCAGGAGGTCCTACGCATACATAAAATTTGAATGTTTGAAGTACTCATTGGTAATTTTGTAATAACTCTCATTATTTTTTTCTCAAAAATAACTCAATTTATTTTTTCTGTTCCTGTCACTTCTGTTTCCTGTGAAATTTTGGCGTTTCCTTTTCTCTCTGCTTTTTAATGCACAAAACAGAAATGGTACTGGTGGTCTCCTTTGAGCTGTGTGTTCAAAAGCAGTGTGTTTATCTTTTAGCATCACTGCCTAATATTCCACTGTTCCTTACTAAGTAGTGCTGTGTCATAGAAAGTTATTAAAATCTGCAGATAAGTAAATTAGTTTGGGCAATTTTCATTAGAAATATGAGTATAGGTTTCCCATGCTGTGATATTCACAGTGTTCATGTCCATGCATATTTTTATCTGCATTTCTTACACCCATTCAAAGTTTTAGGAAACCAATTCATGATTGGAAAAGCCTTCTGCTGGAGTGCAGCCACATCTCAAAAGCCATGTTAAGCTTCCTTTAAAGAACACCCCCGCCCCCCCCCCCCCCCCCCCACAGTTTAAAAAAAGTAAGGTTTGAAAAGCTAGAAATATTCTGTTAAAGAATCCAGTCACTGTTTGTGTTTGCATTTCTCATATTTTCCTCATTATCTTGTCTGATTGGAGAGGCCTATTGAACTTTAGCTCATACGCCTCGTTTGTCTAGTAGACAACTTACTGCTGTGTTTACAATACACTGTTAATTTTATATATAGTTTCTGAAATCTGTTATGTTCATCTCAAAAGAAACATGCAACATAGACTCTGATGCATTAAATTCTGTTAGAATTCTATAAATAAACTGAAAAAGGGAAATATAGTGATACGTAGTGCTTAGTAATAAAATACTTTTGAACGTGTATTTTTTGGAATTCTCTGAAACCCTGCAATACTGTGCACGACTAAGGGTAGAATAGGTTTTTTGAACATACTCTAGGCAAAACAAAGTTTAGATTGATTAATTTTGTCCAATGCAGCTTCAGCCCTTGTACTTCTGTGTCTGCTATGCCTGGGTTAATTGGATGGTGGCAAGCTGATATTTTTGATCACCTTTCCTGTCAGGCAGCGGTGTCCTTTTTTAATGCCATTTCCCTGACAAGTGCTCACTTTTCTATGGGTTATGGGTTGAGACAGGCAGCTCTGATTGCTGTTACAGTGTGTATGATACACGCTGCGCCTTCAGCCCGCAGACATCACACAATTATACCAGCTCTCTTGATAAGGAAGCGTACTAGTTAAGTAACGCCGTTTATTTCGTGCTGCCTGTATCAGATCTCTGGTACTGTATTTTGTGTAACTGACACTTGAGCTTCTGTCAGCATAAATCATTGGCAATGTTACCCAGTGGATTAAAACTACAGTGGAGACATTTTGAGATGGATGGAGATGCTTTCTCCTGGAAAGCAGGTTGCTTGTTCTTGTGCCCTTCTAAAATCTGACTTGTTATTGCACCCTTTTCCTTTCTGAGCAGATGTGGCATTTTTAGCAGCTAGTCACATTTTTGTCTGAGGAGTGAGTTCCATGACAGCACTTACGAACAGAAGTGGAAGGGGCTGCTTTAAATCAGCTGACTTCTGTAGTGCAGGAGAGGGGTACACTTTAGGGATGCTCTAAGTTTAAAATGCAACACATGGTGTGCATTGTGTCAGACCTTTAGAGAAATAGAAGTTGACATCAACATTAGATGTAGAGCTTAGGGATATGGTTTAGTGGAGGACTTGTTAGTGTTAGGTCAGAGGTTGGACTCGGTGATCTTGGAGGTCTCTTCCAACCTAGACTATTCTGTGATTCTGTGATTCAGAATGGTTGCTGTATTTTTCCTAGTCCAGCATTATATCTAACAAGTATCATTTCTCAAAAATGTCCAGGATATGTTATTAATATTTTGAAAAGGCACAGGCTGACTGTTTAGTCCTAATTATAGTTGAAGCTCATACCATCATGTAAGGCAGGTTTACCTGATGCATATTGTAAACCGAGGGAACAAATTAGCCATCTGAATACTGTATTTGCCAGTGAACCGATGGACAGGTATCGCTTTCATAATTCTTTTTTGCATCCTGTTTGCCTAAGTAACGCCCCGTTTTCAGCATGTTTTTAATTTCTGTTTCCTTACTTGCATTATGATGTCCCTACATGAGAAGGATTAGTGGTCATATGGCTGGAGCTTTGCTAGCTGTGTAGCAGCAATTGTTTTCTACAAATTGTGTGGCCTAAACACACCTGAGTGTATTTCTTATTACATTTCACTGCTTGGTAATTGACTGGCAGCGTTCTGTTGCTTTGTTAGGTCAGAGGAAGAAATGATTTAATTGGGCACGTAATCCTAGGTGCTGAATAGCACGGAAGCAAGCCTCCCTCTTAAGACTCCAGAACATTACTGATTGCTCAGTTTTGCTCAGCGGGTGTCAGGTTTAAGTAAGAGCAACCTGATATGCTACATTGTTCCCCTGATTTTGAGGAAATGGGTTTAGGGCAAGTTTGGTACATGCCTGGTCATGGTAATGATGCTGTGATACTGTAGATCAGGATACTCTGCTCAGTGTTAATTATTTGTACAACAACAGCATCCAGAGGCCCCCCTGGATACTAGGGTTCCACTGTGGTAGGTACCACACAAATGCACTGTGTGATAAGCCAGAAACTTCTTAGTCTAAAAAGATGGAGTGGCTTGTTTAAGGTATAACTGAGCGGCAGTAAAAGCAGAAAAGAAATATTTTCTGCCTTTCAGCAATGTGCTCAAACCAGACTAGATTACATCTATGAGTGAGTCAAAACTTCAAAAGGTCTCAAGCTGCATTAATAGTATCACCTTTCAAGAAATAAGGAAACTTCTGGTGCCGAATTAATTCCTAAAAACTTGCAATGATGCATAAAGCTCTTATCAAGTGCAAGGTACCTGGTTTGGGGGGGCAGGGAAGGAATGCAGCTTCTGTATCACATATGTGCTGTTCTTTGGTTGTCTCTTGTGAGGGGTGGTATTTTTTTTTTTTTTTTGACTTCAGGATTATTTAAAAAAAAACAACTTTTATTAGAAAGAAAGCAAAACATTGAAGGATGGAATGATGAAGGGAGATGACATATGGTAAACTGGGAAGAATGATTTGTTAAAAGAGCTGAACTGTCACAGACAACTGGTAACTCAGTATTCCTATAGTTTTACCAGGGAGTTTGGTCAAAAAAAAATTAAGAAAAAAAAAACATAGAAAAAGCATGCTTCAGTAGTGATTTATTTCTGTGCTATTTCTTGTAGTATGGGCCATTAAAAACTATTATCTAATAGTCTGTTCCCCAAATACACAATCAAAAATATAAAATTGCTTTCTGGATATCTTGGTGAGCTCTTAGTGAGGAGCTTGGTTGCATTTTACTTCAGCTAGAGGCCATCTTTCAGTACAAGGGGCACTCCCAGAGAGCACTCCTGTATACGTCTGCGGGGTCATGGTGAATAAGGCTCAACTGGTGAGCCCCCAGTGTAAGACTGCAGCCAAAAGATACAATATGGCATTTGAATGTGTAAACCAAACTGGTTGGGCGATTTCTGTGAACTGAAGCTGAAAATTTCTGTTGGCGACATTTGAAGAAAAGTATTACTAAACTGAAGGAGTTTCAGGGGTCATAGGAAGATTAAAGTAAGGACTGTAAAACATGCTTTGCAATGAGAAAGTCAGAGGACTGAGTAGGTTTCTATTATGCCATGGAAAGCTGTAGGGAGTGTTTGCAATCACAGAGAGATGAAGCTGGAATCTCAAGTCATTTGCTCTAGCACTTTTCTTGCTCTGAGGCAGGACTATATACACCAGCATGACTCTGGCAGATCTTTATCTAAACCACGCTTTCAATACCTTCAATAAAAAAGATACTCATTAAACTTTGCCAGTGTCAGCATTTCACCACTTTACAAAATGAATAAGGAATAGCAATAACCTTCAAAAAATGTTGACTTGATCACAGTCTTACAATTCATTTCTGGAAGTATGACATTAGATTTTAATTTATTTTTTTTTAATACAAGAGGTAAAAGTTAAAACAGACGGTAATGATCTGCTTTTAAGGACCTGCTGAGTAGAAGATTATATTCACACTGTTGTGTTCAATAGCTCTTGATTGACTTTCCTGCCATGAATTTGTCTATTTTTGAATGTATCTTAGGCATGCAACATACCCTGTGAAAGTGAGTTGCATAGTTCAGTTATGTACTGTCTCAAAATGTACTTCCTTTGCTTAAATTTTATTACCAAATGAATTTATTACATATTTGTAGATATCAATATAGTGAGTTATTAATATAGTGAATTATTAAAAAGAAAACATCTGTTTTTGTTTTTATATATACAGTTTCAAGCTCAGTGTTTTTGAACCTTCTATATCTCCTCATTTTCTTTTCTGATTGAGCTTATATACATCTGTGTGCTGTATTCAAAAGTTAAAGGTACACCATTAATTATAACAGAGATTTTCCTTTAGCCTGCTGTTCCTTTTCTTTATAATTCTTGACATACCACTCGCCTTTTTGACTGTGTTCAACACTGGGCCAGTCTTATCAAAGAAGCAAATGCAGTGAATCTGAGCTGTAATGATTCTTTCCTCAGCTGTAAATGTTCAAATCACAATTGAGCGTTGTTCTAAAATATATTTTGTAGTTCAAAAAAGAATCAATTCAGGCAAAATATATGGTCCCATAAAATTTTAGAGCAGACTAGATGATAACAATTGTCCTTTTTAGTCTTATAAATTATGTATTTGTGAGATTTGCTTCTTTTAAAAACCATGGCCCTTAATAAGAGTAATAATTGCTATTTATTTTGTCCTGTATGTATATTGTTCAAGCAGTACAAAACAAAAGATGACCTAATGCTTCTTAGAATATCACACAAAAGTCACCCCAAATTAGCTGTCCTGTGTACATCTTGTCACCTCAATAACATTTCTTCTTGTTTTGAGATAAAGTGGTGGAACCTTGATCAAAACCTTCCAAGTGAGCCTATAATTTCTTTAACACCATTTGCAACTTTTGATTCTTACGTTTGCCAGATGGCTGTGCTGCTCGATGAGCATGGCTTCCCTGCCATCGCTATTTACTTAGTTAAAGGGAGACTTCAGCCAGTAAGCTCTCCCTTTACCCAACTGTAGAGTTTGTGTGTATTAAACTAATTTCAGAATTAGTTTCAAGTAGTATTAAAAATGACATTAAATATAACCAGAGTGAAAAAAAAGAAATAAATGTCTGCACTGAATACATCCCCTAGTGTCTCACCTTCTTAAATCCAGTGAAAATATTTATCCCAGAAAGGCCTGTCCAGCCACGCGTTTCCTTCTAGTTGCAGCTCAGAAGGGCACTCTGAATGCAATGCTGGTTTTTGTCCCCTTCCTTGTCCATAAAGAACTTTGACATCAAGTGCTTTGACATTGTAGTAACTAGTGAATGTCCTCTGAGGAGTATACATCTATGCCTTCAGTTCTACTGAATACTTTACTACATTTAATACTATTGTGCAAAGTCCACCAAACCACAGAATGTGAGTGATCTGACAGCTGGGCTAACATCCAGAATCCATTTTTTTCACAAAGAAAAAAAGAAATACAACCCCTCCCATAAAAAAAGGAAACCAAGCAAAGACAGACTTGAAGAATAAATAGGGAAAAAAAAAAAAAAAAAAAAAAAAAACTCCAAAGGGGGAGAAATAGAAGTTCAATCTCTTTTTTGGCTCTCTTTATGATTCTGAGGGCCGTACGCAGAAGGAAGCCATTCCAGGAAGAGCAGTGCTTGAGCTTGTAAGAAAGAAAAAAATAAAATAAAATAAAATCCTGAACTTAAAGGTAGCAGAGTTAAAAATATATGCATGAGTTATCTGGGAGGCGGAAGTTTACAAAACCTTTCTACAGGGCAAAAGGCTTGTTGTATTATTGAAAAAGCATGAGTCACTTGGAAATGTGAGCAGCACAAAGAGGGAGTGGTCTTCAGGAAGGAGTAACTAGGAGTATTATCTGCCAGGTTTGGGCTGAGGTCTAGTAATGCTAGAGCCTGCCAGGGTGGGAGGAAGCAGTCTGCACACTTGTGACTTGTGAAAAATAATAAGGTAAAATGAGTGTGAAATCCTAATAGAATCGTAGGATATATATATATTGTCTTTTGCACTTAGTTTCAGGAAAAAAAAAAAAGAAGAAAAACAGCATAAAGATACTGGGATAAAGTTTGCTTCTACTTGCATCAGTAAGAATTCTGAGTTTCTTCAGCAGAATTGCTATTGATTCATATCGATGCAGCCAAGAGTAGGATTTGTCCTATTGCCTGGGGTTCTCTCTCTTGGTTTTTGGAATGAAATCCTTTCTGTACACAGGGAACAGCTGTATACTTTCAGTCTGGGTGATGTGAATTTTAGATTAAGAAAAAGAAGACTGAAAGATAAGAGTACACAGTATATGTGGCTGTCAGTGTATGTGTCATCTCTACCACAGTCCAACTGCTCATCTGACAAAATTACTGCCACCCCCATTTGATTTTCCACCTAATCTGCTACAGAAATATAGGTGCCTTTAAAATGCAAGGGCACACTATGGTGGGGAGGAAAAAAAAAGAGCTGACAGTTACACAACAACATACATCACATGAAGTGCTTGCATGCAGACAGGCTCTAGCCTGTCTAGCCTGGGTTAGGGAAAACAAAAGAAAAAAAAAAAAAACTACTTGTGAAAATGTCAGACCTCAGAAACATTCTGGAGGTCCCTTCAGAGAAAGGGAATGGGTTTCAGAGGAGCTGAAGATAGAAGCTGAAAAACCTTAGGACCTTGCCCCACTTGGATTGCAGCTGTTTTCAGGGATGAGACGGTTGAGGGGAGGTAGCAGGCTACAACAAACCAGCCAAAAGGTTAAGATTTCAGTGCCAAAAGGCTGGAATTTCACAATCTCTGTCTCAAACTAGTGCATTGTGAAGCTGCTGCATGATATTCTCTGGACTGAAAGGATATGCTGCTCCTTCGGTGCCCTCCAGATTCTTCCAGTCAGGTTGCTTTCTGTCCACCAAAGTGAGATGCAGACATTGCCCTTGGTACTTTAAAAGGCTGTTATCAGCTCCTGCCTAGTTCATTTTTCCAACTTGTATTTGCTCTTTAGATTTTCAAAATGCCGTTAGTGTATATGTAAAATATGTCTGGGTTACAGGGCTTGTAAAGCAGGGTAAGATAGGTGACTGTCACCACTTTTTCACAGATGAAGAATGTTTCATGGAAAGGTAAAGAAAACATTGCCCAAAATAAAATAACACTTATGTGTGAGATTCCAGATCCCAGGCTGTAGATTAGCCCCTGTGTTATGTAATGATGTTCTTAAATTTGGGGAGCAGTGTATATAACAAGCAACTGCTGCCAGGAGCTTGTGGAAGGGTGGCATAGAATAAAAACACCAAGGTGAGGCCTTGTACATTCATTTAGGTACTTTGCTTTGTTTTGTTCATATAATTTATCTGCAGCGATTCAATTATGTAATCATAATTATTTGCCTCAAGTCTTGGCAGAAATATATCTCCTGAAAGGCTATACATGAGGAGAAGGCAACGTGGCTTTTGAGGACAGCAGTTGTGGGGGACACGTGATCACCTTTTCATGGAAGGTGTTTGGGACAGCCCAGTGAATGCTGATGCAGAGAGGAAAAAACACATGCTGTCTCTTAAAATTATCTGGAGCCCTTCTGGAGCACATAACTTGCGTACTCTGTGTGGCTATGTATTCATCTTTTCCATTCCTTTGTGGCTGAATATTTTTTTTTTCCCTCTAACTACAAAATAAACATAGTGGTTCAAAGGTAATTCTTTCTTTGACATATACTTGTTGTTCTAGGTAATACCCACGTCTGGTAATGTAAAAAGAAAAGCTTCTATCTGTACTTGAAATTGAATGAAAGAGGTCATGTCCATCATGAAATGTTAAATTTTAATGGTAAAGTTTGTCTTTCAAATTTAGAAGGAAGGAAAAAGTCTTCATAAAAGCTTCTTTTAATGAGGTGTTGTAGTATAGGAAACAGTGGAAATGAAGAGATCTTGAAAATAGATCCTGGATTTGCCCTGTGTCCATAGTCATTGTTCTTTGCTGTAGGTTTTTCTTTCTGGTTTGCTTTACTTTCTTCTACCAGGAATGAGTAAAGTAATTGTTGCTTTTTTTTCTTGTCTTTTTCTTTTCTTTCTCCAGAGAGAGCCTGGTGCCCTAGAGATATAAAATAGCATGAATAAACTGGATCTTGAAGTCTGTGTGTGTAGTTTGGCTTCAATAGCCCTGCTTTCAGATAATTGTGTTACATTGTGTTTTTTCCTGGTAACTGGAAAGGAACCGTTTTCATGACAAACTCCTACTCAGTCCAAGTGAGAGCATCAAAATTTGGCTTAATGTCCTGCTTCTGCAAAACTTAGAGAGTCTCAGGGAGCTCTGCCCAAGAAGGGACTGAATAAAGCTGGAGGAGGCCTTCGATTAGGGCCATGATTTGTTTTACACATTTTTTATGGCATTTCTCAGTTGCAGCCAAGTGTTGAGCTACTTCAAGAAAGGCTATGTTTCCTTGGCGGTGGGAGTGGGTGGCAGTCTGCTTGGGGTAAGGAGTGTACCGGTTTGTTCATTTCCCTCCTTTCTGTAGCAGCTTGAGGGGACATTTCATAGAATCACAGAATGGATGGGGTTGGAAGGGGCCTTAAAGATCACTTTGTTCCAATCCCCTGCCATGAGCAGGGATGCCACCCACTAGATCAGGTTGCCCAAAGCCCCATCCCAGCCTGGCCTTCAACATCTCCAGCGACGGGGCATCCCCAGCTTCTCTGGGCAGTCTGTGCCAGTGTCTCACTACCCTCTGAGTGAAGAATTCCCTCCTAACATCTCATCTATATCTTTCCCCTTTTAGTTTAAAACTGTTCCCCCTTGTGCTGTCGTTATCTGCCTGAGTAAGGCAGATCTGTCTTTTTTGTAAGCCCCCTTTAGGTGCTGAAAGGCATCAGTGAGGTCTCCCTGGTGCCTTCTCTTCTCCAGGCTGAACAACCCCAACTCCCACAGCCTTTCTTTAATAGGAGAGGTGCTCCAGCCCTCTGATCATGCTCATGGCCTTGCTCTGGACCTGCTCTAACAGGTCCTTCTTGTGCTGGGGGGCCCTTTCTGTGTCCTTCTTTTGCGGGGGACCCAGACCAGGATGCAGTAATACAAGCTGGGGCTCACTTTGTAGTCCTCCTCTTCCAGAATCTTCCCTTTTGCAGTTTATCCTCTTATCCATGGGTTATCACTACTTCTTTAAATTAGGTTTGTCCTTCAAGCCTGGGGAAGGGAATGGCGAAAGGCACTATCGCATTTTCATCAAAAGGGGAGATGAGAAATATTTTCTTCTTCTTCAGGGAAGATTAGTTAAACTTTTCACTGTCTCCTTCCCCATTTACAAATTTTTATCTCTGCTTCATTAAGCCTGTAGGGCTTGAAAATACTTATCTTCCTCTCTGCTGAATACCTCTTAATCCCTTCCTCAGTGGTGGTGGTGGTGGCTATCTGTTCCACTAGACCTGGCGTAGCTTTTCATGTTACATGCTTATGCTAAGACTTCACCAAGGTGGACTCTTCTCTAAGCAGTCACTGTGCTAGTTTGGAGAACGTGACTGACATTTTGAGAGTGACTGAAAAGAAGTATGAGAGGTTCTCTGGGAGGTTGTTTATAAGGCAGCACCGTGCGAAAACAGATGGAGACAGTAACCAAGTTACCTGGTCAGTAGACATTCTTGGAGTCTTGCTGTCTAGGAAGAAGTAATCGCTTGTTCTTCGCTAATTGCTATGGCGATAATTTATTAGCACAAGAGATTCACTCATAGCGATACAAGATCCCTTTATAAGTCAAGAAATGGTAAAGCTATGCCAGCAATACCTTTACGTGGAATAAGCCTCTGTTCAGTGAAAACCCCTGTATTTTGGGGGTAGCATAAGAGAAGAAAGTTTATTTTCAAATCATATCTGAGTTCATGCATCTGCTGGGAGCAACAGTCCACTTACCCTCTGTTACAGGGGTAAAAAGATTGTTGATATCTAGCAGAGAATCGGTCCAAGCATAGTAATGTGAATGAACATGAAACTCTTGCTATCCAGTATATATGTAGTAAAATCTAAAATTTATCATTATAAGAAAAAAGAAAATATCAGGGTGTATACTCTTACAGTGCAAATTTCAAGTAATTGAAGAACAGTCTACATTTCTAATGACCTCTTTAGTTACAGGACTGTTTTCCTTTTGAACTGGTAACAGTATTGTAGTTCAAAGAATAGGGTGATAGCATTAGGAAAAAAAAAAAGTCTGAGTTATACTGCAGTTCTGTTTTGAAGAGGCTATATTTAGATATGAGACAGCTGTCTACTCTCTGGTTTTGTTTCTTTCTTGACTTCGCTATTGAAAGAGCTAATAAGGCTAATGCCAATTTTATGGTATGGATGGTCAGCAAATGTACTGTTCTTCTGTATGATACGTTTTAGTTCTGTCTGTCTGCATCAGAATGGGATCTGTGCAGTACGTGTGTGTAAATGCCTTCATAAACATTGATGCTAGCATACTGATGCCCCTCCTTGTTGAAGGCCTGAAGATGTGTTTTGGTTGCTTCCATATGGTACACTGGTGGGAATTTCTGGCATCCTTTAAATCAATATTTATAGTTCTAGTTATCTAACCTGAATATACTTTGGGTCCACGTTTTACAGTCTCAAGTCATTGAATCTGGTTGTTACGTGGAACTAGATGGGGTGAGCTGCAGGAAAATGTGTTATGGCTAGTACAATTGCATCTGTCTGCTCTTCCCATTCAGTCAATGGCTGGTAGAAAGTTTTGGGAGAACACTGCAGGGGAATGCTTTATTAGTAAAGTCATTGCTTGGAGTATGTGATATAGAAAAGCAAAAGACTGCAGCCACTCCCATCCTTTGAAAGTCTGGAGTGTTTTCCATTTGGTTTAGGAGCAATTAGCTTCCCTCAGGTGGTCACATTTGGTTAATACGTTTTTGCTACCTTCTAATTCTTTCCTCCTTGTACCTGCGTTCACACTGCTGGATCCCATGGTTATTTGCTTGGGGGCGAGGGCTGTTAGTTCTGTTCTGTTAGTCTGTTTGTGAAACAGTTGAGTTAAAGCCTGCCTGCGGCTGCATTTCAGATGGCAATTGAACAAGAGAATAAGTAATCAGTGGAGTTGTTGCTCAAGTAACTATATATCCACATCTCTTTGGTTTTATTGCCTGATTTCTCAACTGTCCTCTGTGATGTGTTAAGAGAGCAAATGAGTCACTATGTTCAGGTGAAAGCTGTAAAGAAGAGTGCAGAAGACAATGTTAGCGTTGAAGCGGAGCCAATTAAATGTATTCTGACAAAGCTCAAAATGATGCTTCTGTGTATTCTGTAGTGCCATCTACTGGCACAATTACCCATTAGAGATTTATAGGCTGGGAACATTCTCCTAATAGGCAGCAATTTGCAAACGTTTTTTTCTTTTTTCTTTCATTTCAGGAGCAAGGCAAGATCGGTGTGGTCTTCAATATTGGTACAGTGGACATCTCTATTAAAGAGGAAAGCACACCTGTAAATGATGGCAAATACCATGTGGTGCGCTTTACCAGGAACGGGGGCAATGCCACTCTTCAGGTTGACAGCTGGCCAGTGAATGAACACTACCCAACAGGTACATACTTTTTTGTCTTTGATTTTCTCTTTCTGTCTGCCTGTATCTACAAACTAACGTTTAACAACAACCGGATACTATATAAATCTTTGTTGCTTCATCTCAGCAATAAATTGGCCAGAGCCTAGTGGTGCATATTCTGTCTTTTGGAAAACACAGTAATGTTTTTATATATATATATACGAAGAGTAAAGCATGACAACTATGTGGTGTGATAAACGTAGCTCATGGTATTTTGGAGGTCTCTAAGTGAATCCTGGGTCTGCAGAGAGTCAAAAATCTGATTCAGCAACAAACTTGGTTTTGCTACTTGTGATGTGTTCTAACTATTGAATGAGAAAAGTTTTGAATGGACCATATGAAAAGGAGAGACATCTCTAGTCAGTCACAAGATACAGACTATATAGATATATAGCTGAACTGTAATGTGAGAGATTAAGTTGCAAATATTTGAATGAACCTTATGCTTGCCTCAAATTTTCCTCATCTGTTTTTCACTCTTTAAAGTTTGCAGATATAGAGATTTATATAAAATCTAGCCAGATCTGTCAACTCTTAGATGACTTTGAGTCAAAATACAGGGGAGCAATTAAGTTTCTCTGTGGAAGTCATCACACCAAGTACACTATGAGTAGGGAACAAGTAAGTGGCTTTTGAATCTCTGTCCCATACATTCTCCCACCACTGGTGATACACAACCTTATGAAACCATGTTAAAAGGTCAAACTCACCCCAAGTGGAAAACAGATTGCTGTATGTGATGCTGACAGTACATATGATGCTGACAGTACATCTGAGTCTTGGTGATGTGGATGGTTACAAAAGGCAGGAGGAGCACAAGGAAACAATTCCAAGGGTAGCCACATACTTCTTATTCACATTTGGTTGTCTAAGATCAAGTGACAATCTTTTTGCTTTCCAGTATTAAGTCTACGCAACTTCCAGTTCTTCCTTTCTAGGTTATGCAGGGTTCCTTTCTAGGTTATACTGACCTGGGATAGAAGAGGGAAAAATTTACTGATAAACATGAGGCAATTTGCTGGTTGTATAGGAGTTGCCCATGAGCCACTTAACCTCAAATAACGAGAAATATCCTAACTGTTTACCTCAGACACTAATAAATTACTCTAAGGGCATAATTTCATCTCTTCCACTTACTCAGAAAGTGCACAGGGAAGTTTTTAATACAAGTGATCTATTCTACGGTGCTCTCTACTTCATATTCAATATGATACTTTGTCAGCATTTTGATGCTGTATATGGAAAAGAGTATGTTTTAATAATTATCATTATTTTTGTGAAATAATAGCTTTCAAAGAAAGCAATGACAAGCATGCTGAGTTAGATTCTAGCTCTGCTTTCTATTGGTTAGAGAGGGTAGGGTGGCTAGGAGAGGCCCAAACTGAACATCTTTCTTCTGCTCCTTTCATTAATTATTTTGTGGTAAAGTGTCTCTGATCCTGTTGGCAGCCAATTATAGACAGTAAAAACCCCATGAATAAATTTTCTTCTCGTATTACTTGCTGTAGTAAGTCCCTGGTGTAAAGAAACAAAATATTAATCTCATTGCTTTAGAGACTTTTTTAAAAGGGAAAATAAATCACACTCAGGGTATACCTCAGTACTCTCTGCTTCTGCCTTGGTTAAGATAGTCTTGTGTTTTCATTAGAAGATGTATGGTTGTATAGTATTAGCATTAATCTTATGTTCTGTGCTAGTATAGGGCAAAGGCTGTTGCACCCCAAGGGAAAAGGACACCTTTACATTCCACACCTTTTTCTTTCCATTTTGTATTTCTGGCTGTTTGTAGGGAATATAGTTTTCAGCCTGTCCCTGTAAAAGTAAGGCTTCGGGATCATACTTTGTGTGTGCATGTCTCTCCCTAGTTCTTTCCAGTTGATTTCAAATGGATTTTTTAGCCAAATTTGGCAGAGGGGACAAAAGTCTGAAAAACAAAATAAATTAAGGTGGCTAGTGAAAATAACCAATGAAGGAGTGCAACATTCCAGCCCTCCCAGAAGAAAGATCTGTGTCTTGATCGCAATTCACGTTAAATGACAGAATATCCATGTAATGAAAAGGAATTATGGATGTCCAGCTTTGCAAAAAACTTCAGTGAGAGAAGCCAATAGGGACAGGAAACCAAACCTTATTAGTTCCGTTTTCTGGGGAAGTAATGGCTTAAATGACAGCTGAACAGGATCTTTGAAGTGAATATTTTGTTGTCTTTCAAAGACTAAACATGCACCTAATATTTTTCATACAGAGATTGAACTGATATTCAGCAGAATTTAAGCTTTGGAACAAGCTTTGTGGTTGGGTTGACAAATCCAGTATGTTTCAGCTAGAGACTGCTGAAACTGCAATTCATATCAAACTTGTGTAATAATATCTAAGGAATCCTGTATTTTACATGCAGAATTAATTCAATTCTGGAAGAGACAGTTATATTGTTATATGTAATGTTTAAAAAACAACTTCTGGCATGTGCATGTTTGGGCATGTCATGTTGTCTTGTAATATGAACAATTTCACATGTGCATTTTCTGAACAGAGCAGCAGCCTAATGTTCACAAATTTGACAAAACAGTAAAAGTATCTTCTTTGTCATCACACATGCTGCTAACTTTGGGCATCAGGGTGGCATTCTTAATGGTATTTTTATGCTCGTCTCTGAGTTTTATTAGCTGTTGAAGGATTGTACATTAGACTCATAATTACTTGCTCAATGGAAAGTACAAATAAAAGTTTGATGTTCATTATGAGCAGAGAGAGAGAATATTGGCTTTCCTTAAAGCATGGTCTTCAGTTAAATTGAAATTAAATGAAATTAGCCCAATGGGATTGGAAGACTCCAAAGATGCATTTTTGCAACTTTGTATAAAAGACAAGGAACTGGAAGGAAAACAGAAAAGCAACAAACCTACAATTCAGACACAAACATTTTGTTTTTTATAACATCCAATTACATCTCAGCCACCTGCAACATGAGCTTTATGCTTTTTTGTGAGGAAAAGGGCTAGAGATAAATTGTAAATTAAGAGGGAATTAACTTGAAGCTAAATTTGGCTAAGCTTTGGGTCTGAAATAATCCCAGTCATTAAAGATGATCACTCAATGTTCATACCATTCCAAGTCTACCAGAGTCTCTCTTACTGGGCAATAAGACTGAACAGTGACCCAATGCAGGTGTCTGAGACAAAGCTCTTGAGAAATGGGAAATGGCAAGCAACAGTTGCAGTGGGGCTGCTGTCTGCTGATCAGCTGTTGTGACTTAGTTCAGGCAAAGCCATTGAGCCATTTATGATTTATTTGTGTTAGTTTTGCTCTCTCTTCTCTCCCTCAAGTGTGCAATAAGGAGATGGGCTTTATCCATAGGCTGTATTGATAACCAATTCCTTAATGCTTCATTCATGAAGTTGATCATTACAATGCATTTCTCAGTCAGGGTATGTATACCCTTTTTAACAAATACATATGAATTTCTGTGCCCTACGGTGCAGTTTTCAATGACTGCCTCCCTTCGGCTGTCTCACATGCTCTCAACTTTTGGTTTATGTCCTGGATAATAGTTTGTACTTGGTGGGTGTTTTTCTTTCTTTTGTGTTGTTGCTGAGAGCCTTCTCTAAATCTAAATTAATCTTTTTGGTGATGAAGTCGGAGTCATTTTGGGATAAGAAGACAGGAAAGCTAGTTAAAGCAGATGAATCCTCTGACATGATTTTGTTTCAGATTACAGTGAAAGCCATAAAATTTGAGGCACTCAGATTTGGTGAGAAGGATTCAAATCAGGAATCCTGAGGTTTGGGAAAGAGTCAGCAATTCCCAGAAGGGTTAAAAACCAATCTTTTTATCTTGACACAGATAGTTCAGTGCCCAAGTTTTCATTAGTTCTGAGGTGGAAGGTGTTTTTGTTTTGTTTTGTTCTGTTTTTTGTTTTTTGTTTTTTTTTTTTTTTTCCCTCTCCACTTTGTTTGCAAAGAATTACTTTGTATGTTGCCAAATTTGTAGCATAAATTGAAAGGATCAGGATCCTGATGTTCCATCCTGATGTACCCCTTCATCCATCCATGCTAGTGTTCCATCCATGTTCTATGACTACATCTTCTGCACTAGAAAAAAAAACAAAACTAGGCGTAGAGAAGCTTTAAAGTGAGAAAGTGTAAGTGAAACAAAACAACAAAAAAGTCTCCATTGGAGTAATATTTAAAAGGAGAAGATTAAAGGAAAGGAGGTAAGAGGCAGGAATATGCTGTCATTTAAAGAAATACTTGTTTTAGAGAGAGAATTGTAGCCTGAATTTTATCCATACATTTAAAAAGAAAGAAAGAAAAGAAATAGGACAGCATTAAACAACTGGATCCTTATCGGAATTCATTAGTTCAGTCACCCAGTACAGATTTTATATTTTCCCCCCTTATCATTCTCTTGAGTGATCTCTGTCTTCTTCTCTGCCCTTTCAAATGACACTAATTTGCAGTTCTATTGGCACCAAATAAAATAAAAAGATTTTGTCTTCTGTGCCCCTGCTTCATTCTCTGTCTCAAGTACACATTTGTGAGGAATCTTAGGAAGCTGGACAGTTAGATCTCAATGACAGAACTTCAGGGACTTTGTGACTGCTCCGGCAACTTCTGTGGCCTGCTAAGAATGTATTTTTAAAACAAAAAGTTGGTTCTGAGGCCCCTGATGTCAGCGCTGAGGTTTTTCTTCAGACTAGTTCCAGTCTCAAGGACTGAATGTCCCTGAACAGTTGGAGTGTATCTTCAGTGTTAATTTCATTTGAAAGGAATCCAGTTTGTATTCCCTGAGAGCATTTCAGTATGTCAAACAAAGTGTAGCAAGTAGGGAGTGTTACGAGGCACACCTCGGAGGCATGCTCCTGATGAAAAGGAGCATGCCTCAAGAGCTAGAGCTGGACAATGGAGCTCATTCTTTCATTACTACATCTCATACTTGTGTTGCTTAAACAGTCAAATTTATTATTTCTGCCCCTATCTTCTGTTCAGCTGGGTCATTTCACCAATACTATCCCCCCTGTAACTGACCCAGGAGAAAAGGCCACATGGTTGTGAAAATGAGTGGCCAGGAGATGGTGAAAGATAACATTACTTCCTTTGTCAGCAAGGCTGCTTTATGCCAGTTTAATGTCTTTACTGAACTACGTCCTTAGGAGTTTGTGAGGAAAAAAAGTCTTTCTCACTTTTCGCTGCCTAAAACAAATTGCTTTCCAGAAGCACACATTAAAATGATAGTGCTCTAGGTTGTCTTACCTACCTAAAATGTGAAAGGCATGAAGTTTTTCTTCCAACAATACTCACTTCCATTTACTCAGTGGAAAGATTGGCAATTGCTTGTTAGTACCGGGGAGGCGATGTGAGGCAGGGAAGAAAATTGGCTGAGTTCCTACACGATCTTTCAAGAAGTTTTCCAGCACATTGTTCCACTCCAACGGTATCAGAAGTTATTTGGCAAAGGTTACAGTGTTTTGTCTAAATGAAAGGAGAAGCTCTAGAAAAAAAATCTAGTGACTACCAATTTTAAAAGTATTTTTCACCTTATCGCCTTCATCTTTGAGAACATTACCTAGAAGGTTAGTTTTGGGACAGCTGAAATGATGTATTACATCTGTGTATTGATTTAATGGATACTACATGTCTCATCTATTTTAACCGTAGAGAAGGAATCATAGTGGCGGAAACAAGTAAAATATTAATGTTGATTATCCCCTTTTGATACAATTCAACAATATGCATGATTCCACCTTATCTTTCTGTTACTAAACATCTTCTGTGACTAAAGAGATACAGATGGAGATACGGAGTTTTTTTGGTCCTGCTGATGGAGTGGTCCAAGACCATTGGATACTTCAGCTAAGTGCTAAGTATGTCTTAATGGGATAATTTTTTTTTCCTTAATACCTACCCAAAATTATTGTAGGGATTTTAAAAATGCAAAGAACATGCAGCGGTACAGTAGACCAAATAGAACTTGAGTTACGTGAGCATCAGGAATTTAACAGGGCTTTTAGGATGGGGGGAAAAGAGAATTGAGCTGTTTCAGGGAGAGGAAGCTGAATACTATAAAAGTGAAAAGGGAAGAGCACTTAATAAGCAAGGGAACTGAGGTTGGTTTAAATATTAAGTGTTGTATTGATGCCTTGTGTCCAATAATAGGTGCAGTTGGAAGTTTCTGTGAAAAATAAAAACTGACTTTATTGTCAGAAATGCTGGTTGTTCACAGCTTTATCTGTCTTTAAATGGAGTATTGGTGCTCACTATCTCTAAAAACAGTTATTCACATCTCTACAAATCAAATTCCTTGAGCTTTACATGACTGCCAAACTAGAGTTCATAGCCTGTTTTGAGGTCATTTCTTGTCCTACTTGAGCCATTTATCACCTTTCCCTTGATATTTTCAATCTCCTTCCAAAAGTGGCGTGATCTTTTTATTCAAAGAAGTCCCTTTTCCACCTCATCCCTCCACTTGAGGGGCTTTGAGGAGGGTGTTGTTTCTTTTCTTTTCTTCGTTCTTTCTGGTTTTATTTAGGTTTTATCAGCAACAATTTCTTTCTCTCCCTCTGTGATTTCCCAGCTATGAGATAAATAGCCTTGTATCTTACAAGCCAAATACAATTACTGCTATCAAAAACAGAGTCTTTCTCTCCCTGTAAATGTCTCTTGGAAGCTGATAAGATGTTCAAGGCAAACTGCAGGCTGCTGCCTAATCCTGAGATTAAACATAACCACCCAGAAGACAGCAAGAGATAATTTGGGGGGTTGGGGGAGGGCAGGCAGGAGAGGAAGAGAGGAGGAGAACGTGAGATCCTCTCCTGAGATATTAAGAGGACATGCACTAGGCTCAAGGTTATTTGTAAAGGAATTACACAAAACACACAAGAGCTTGTTATGGTGAGGAATTTCCTCAGATAATGCAGTGATTGTTTTAGTTGTTAAGGACAAAATTTAGCAGGGATTTGTTTGATGTGAAGCATGAAGGGAAGCAGTAGGAAACAGCTTCCAGGCATATCTGCCGATTTTTATATATTAGTCCCCATCTTGTCCTTGAAACATGAGGTCTCACAAGGTTACGTCCAGATGCCTTGTGCATGCTGGCTTGGGTATGTCTCACAGGCTTGATGCTGAATATAGGGACATGGTAAATTTTCCAAGAGTAGAGCAGGGGTCTGAGCTAGCTCTGCTTTTGTTACCAACTGATCATCTGAACTCAGGCAACTTAACCCTCCTGTATGCAAACCAGAGATAACACTAATATTTTAGGAAATAGAAATGCCTTAATTAATTACGGAGAAGTAGTATGTTATACCTGTAATAGTCTTGCAATATAGCCAAGGCAGGATTCCTGGAGACAGGGTCTTTATGAGTCAGTCCAGTACCACAGCAAAAAGCAGCCTTGCTTCTGGATATGCAGGTTCCCCTAGTTCTTTCATTAGTGGCATTTTCTTTTTCTCCCTCTGCAGAGGAGCTTTCTTTAAGGTCCTGTGTTTCTAAAAGCTTGTCTGTATTTTCAAAATGTATCAATTGGCCTAATAAGGGATATTACCTCTCCCGGCTTTGCTTTATTTAATTTGTAATGCATTAGTCAAGAAGGTGGAGAGGTTTGGGTAATCTAATAGTATCATCACTAGAGGATTTAAGAGAAGACTATATATTCTTTCTTCAGCTAATATGTCCTCTGATACTGGAGATGATATGCAAATACCGTGATTATTAGTTCTCATGAGCTCAGTAATGCCGAGTCTGATGCTGAATGGGACATTAACAAGGAAAAGTCCAAAGCAGAACTAAGTGGGATGTCTGAATCACTGCAAAATGTTCTTCCTTTCTAAGTTTTTTATTATCCTTGCAGATTACCTCTGCACGGCTTGTCTTGTACTACTTGAATGATTTCCAGATATTTGGTTGATGAGCCTTATTAGAGGAAACGGGTAGCTTTCTGTCCTTGTAGAGCATGGCTCCTCCTCCCCCAAACTCCTGTCTGCTTCAAAGTGATTTTAGCATCTCTTCTTTTTGGCAGCTACTTTCTACCACCCCCAACTAAAGTTTCTGCCTTCTTGTGCCCTTTAGTTCTCCTTTTCCTCCTTTAGACTTGATTGTTATGATCTCCTCTCGCTGATACCAAAACCAAGGTAATAAGAAACTTGGCTGAATCCAGTTGTTTCCATGAAGAAGCACGTGGATCTTGTACATTACCACTTGCAGTCATTAATAAATCCTATTGTTTGATGTGCAAGCTGAAGGGATGTCTTTGTGGTACTGCCAGATCCCGCTGTGGTTTTAATATTTTCCTATCCAAATGCCCCTGTCAGTGGGTAATGAGTTAAGAACAAGAGCACTGAATTTCGATTAGCCTTGTGGGTTGAATGTGATCCCCAGAGTTCCTGTCATACACTTGTTTGTGGGTTTTGATTTTTCATATCGTGCTCATTTTGTGGGACTTAAATGAGCTCATAGATGCTTCCTATCAGCATGAATTAGAGACGGCATGTAAAGTACCTTTGACAGATTTACTGCATTTTATAATGAGGCTAAAACATATAAAAAGACAGGGTTAATAAAACAGCATTGGAGAAGCACATTCTGAAGGGAGTACAGTGACATATGTTGAAAGATCTGCCAAGAGGGATGATTAAAGCATGACAAGTTGATGAAATCAAGAGTTGACTGTAGCTTGTCACTCTAGGACCATAACATCTATAATATATTTATAAGGTAGAAAAACAGATAAATATGGATACACTCAGTTTTGGGACCCTGTACCCACTAAGATACAAACTTGCACATACTAAGACACCAACAGACAAATGTACTTTGGAATTTGCGCAAAAACACCCATGCACACATGTTAATGCATGCACATCCATACGGAATGATGGGATAGAATCTCACATGATAAAAAAGTTATGTAAATATTGCCACTACACTTGCAGTTTCACTTCTGCATACTTGATCTTTTGCTTTCCCACAAGAATAATGCTGTGGTTCTTTTCAGTGTTGTCCATATGCCTAACCAGTTGCATGGAGGTGTGGTAGGGCTTATCTGTCTTTGAGGACTAAGGAGAGGAAAAACAGAGGAAAAAAAGAACAAAGCGACTATGTTGCAATTTTCAATACTCATCCTTCCTGTCAGAGTTTTATTTCTTAAAACTGGTCCAGGCTTTTATAACTTGCTGCACTCAATCATTCTGCATGAGATACAGCCTTAACTTCACCAAATATCTCAAGCCCACGTGAGTGGTAGTTTATCACTCACCTGCATTTCTGTAAGCTTAGCATTAATCAAGAAGGAGATGCTCAGTTTCTTATAGAGGAGTGTGAGCTAACCAGGCAGAACAGATAGTACAGAATTATTTAACATCAGTAGGACTGAAAGAAGAAAGAGTTTACCTAAGGAAGTGTACATGCAGAATGGTACCTTTATGCAAGTAGCCATGATTGTCTAATTCCTACGTAGGACCCCACAGAGGGTCCCTGAGCTATGGGAAAGAGGGGAGGAGGAATAACAAACTGACTGAATATTCAAATGCTGTGAACTGACTTTGCAACATTAATGATTCTACCTGTTTGTGCCCACTGGTCCGTGATTGTATGAATGTCCAGGTAGCAAGCATAAGCAGTATCATCAGAAATTTCTGATAGATTTCTTGTTTGCTAAAGGGAGATGAATTATAACGGGTTCCATTATCTCCAGAAACATATAATGTATCTGTATTATGTAGTGCAGAGAAAGATGGAGAAATACTTCTCAGGTATAGAATCAGCCTAAATGAGATTGCTGGAAAGTAGGAATTCTGCTAGACAGCACAGTGCAGTGAACTCCCAGACATTAATACAGTTATGTGTCTCTCCTGGGTTAGTACTGTTTCAGTTTTTGTGGTCAAATGGAGCTACTATAATACAGTCTCATTTTTATCCTTCCCCTTCTGTCCCTGTCTCTCTCTCTTTAATACACAACCCCCCCTCCATACACACACACTCACAGAGTGAGAGAAAGCAAACAAACATCTTGCCTGAGGGATCAGAGGCTTGAACAACAACTTTGTGCTTTTCTGATCTTATTGCCTCCAGAAAGAACAGTGCCAGCTGTAATCCCAGGTTGACACAGCTGACATGCAGTGACAGAAGGGGCTCACGCATTCACATCAGCCTTCTCCCTGCTCACTAAAAGGCACTGGAGAGCACAAAGTCATTGAAATTGAATGGTGTGACTGAGGACCGAAGCAGAGCAACTGTGTGAAAGGATGGTCAGAAATGAAAGGGACCAGACAGAACTGGAAGCCAGAAGTTCCTGAACTCCAGTCTCATCTGTATAGATGCCATTCTTTGCAATCTCGGGCAATGATCTTACTATTCAGTAAAATCATCAGTTTTCTGGTCGGTAATGTGGGGTTAAAGCCTCAATTTACCTTATATTCAGAGACTTAAATAGAAAATATACAATGTCCTGAGTATTAAAACCTTTCTGAATCAGCCAACCTACGTCATCACTAAGTACCTGGAGCACTATGGAGACTGAAACTTGCACAAATTCGTAATGAGATTCACTCTGCATAACAGTCTGACGTGCAGACCGAGTAGTGTTTTACCCCTTCACTACTACCTTTTCCATAGCAGTTTCCATAGCAGGTCACTTCCAAGAAAGCAATTGATTTAAAAGGTTAGAGTAGAAAAAGCATACCTACAAAAAGTACAAGTACCTTTTCCCACAGGTCCACCTTACTTCGGACACTGTTACTCAGTAATGATTTTCTCACAGGATGTTTCCTGTGCCTCTGTTTCTTGGCTTGGCTTTGTGAACCGTGCCTGTCTTTGAGAAGGCTTACTGGGTCACTGCAGAGACCTGGAATTCTTTGCTATTTCTAGGGCAGTGCAAACAGAAGAAATTATTTCAAGAGGAGGCAAAGTTTGCAGATTTGTAGCAAACAGAGATGGGAAAGACATGGTTGGTCCAGTTTATTCTGTTCTGTAATCAATTGATATCCCCCACCATATTCTATGAGGCTTTATCAAGTCTAATTTTAAATAATGCAAGGATTTCCCTGAGGAGACTAGCACTGTCTAATATGCAGTCTTGATAGGAAGTACTTCTTAATAAACTTCTTGCATCAGTTTTTTACTTGCTTTTAGTTATTTCCTGGCACTTACCCTAGGGAACCTGCCTCCTTTCCGTTGGATTTTTACATTTCTGTTACTTCTCATGGGTCAGCTTTCTAGTTCCCACTGCATATTTGACTAAATGCTTTTTGTAGTCAACAAACATTAACATCATTGCCTGAGTAGCCTCACCAAGCTGTAGCCCTGGGAAGGTACTGAACATGCTTTCTCCATTTGTTGTATATTCAGCTTCCCATATCATCTCCCTGATAATAGGCGCACAGGGAAATGAGAAACAGAAAGAAATTAAAGCTTCTGGTGGAGGCAACCCAGCCTCATCACTGCCAGCACCAATGCAGGGACTGGAAGTCCTGCTGGAGCTGAGCCAGTTCCTGTATAGCTACTGGAGAGCCTTTCAGCACCTTCCAACAGTGAGTCTTGTTTTTGGTGTAATGGCCAGTAAACATCAAGAGGAGCCCTTCCTGAACAGGGAGCACAGCACACGGAGCCCCAGGAGGTTCAGCTTTGACTGGACTTTGTAGCCCTATCTCCCTGTTGGCTGTGTCAGACCTAAGCTAGTGGTCTACCTGTATGCTCTTATTTTCAGTAGGTGTAGTAAGGCCACAGGCTTCCATACCTCAGATTCTGTACCACAAAAAGGCTATTGTTCTGTTTTCAATCTTGTATTGCCCCTGAAAGCAATACAGCTGCATTCACGTAGCTCCATAAACTACATTTTTCCCTACAGTGTAAACTACAGTGTTTCCTTACCCTGACTTGCATAACCACGACTCAGCTAAGCAATCCCCAGATCTCTGTTTCATATCTCTTCCCACAAAATGAAATTTGCTCTGGTTTAAATTGGAAAGATCAATATGTAGTTTAGTTTTGGTTGTTCTTTAATAGTCACTTTAGCTTCGGCTGCCTGACATGGGGCTTAATTTGGACCTGGATAGTGAAAAACCAAGAATTTACACATTACTTACAGAATGTCCCAAGGATATGGTAATATAGACACTCAATTTTTTTCATAGATGTAAAAAAAAAAAAAGGTTGAACTGGTAGCTTCCTTCTCTATACTGTACCCTAGTTCACTTTTCTAATATAAATCAAGAGAACTAAAGGAGACTGTTGGCATCTCATGTCTTTGACCTCAGCTTCTTTAGGACAGAGATGATTCAGTATAATCTGTCATATAAAATAAAATCTGGACTACATTTTCCCAAAACTAACTTTTCTTTTGCACCTTGAAAAAGTTTGATTTGCTAGCCTGAGTTTTCTTTTAATTTTGCATTTATTGTAGTTCTGGGTTAGATTATCAGGGCAAGGCACTCATTTTCTCAGTCATACAAGACAGCACTGAAATATTAATCTAAGGGAGCTTGAAATGTTACTAAGATTTAAACCCTAGACTCCTAGTTTGCCTCCAAATTTCCTGGTGATTTTGGCCTACATGCTGCCTTGCTTTGAGTTTGGCACTTACATTTTTTATATTAAAATCCAGAATTATTCAGTTCAAAATTGTTTAAAAAACAATTTGTACCTAGCATACTGAATCTGAGTATCTGAACTAAAAGGATGGTACATATGAAAAAGTAAACGTCAGGAAAGACCAAAATAAAAAAGAGAGTGGCCACAGGGGAAAAATAAAAATAATAATAAAAAAAAAAAACTGGTTGAGGCAGTAGAAACTTAGAATCAACTTCAGATGCCTAATCAGGGGAGTAACTTGATTTTGTAGTCTTCCTAGATAATTCTCTTTCCTATTTTTAGTACTTATGCCACGGAGACCTTGTTGTCTTTTATCATGAGGGCAGCGAGCTGAGGAGAGCTGCAGTTTGAAGGTCAGCTTTTAACTCCATTCTACAGTGAGGTGAACGAAAGGAAAGGTGTGGCTCCTTGCAAACAAAGTGGTCGGAGGGAATTAAAGATAAAAGTCAAGGGCATCTGGGACTAAAGGGAAAACAAGGACAGGAAATAAAATGAGAATTCAATACAAAAGATGCACCTTAATCTAACAGTGCAGACAGAAGGGAAAACACAATATCCAAGAGTTGAAGCAAAAATAAACAATGTCAAGACTTGGCTATTCTTCAGTCTCCTTAAACAAAATAAAATCACAAATTTCAATTAATCTCCCATAATATCTTCTTACATAAGGCAAAAACGAACCTTTGCAAGAATTTGTAGAGGGACAATTTGTGGTAGTTGCAAAGACAGATTCCAGATCATCTACCTTATAATTATTTTGTTTAGTTGCATGGCTGTCTTGCTTCATTTCTCATCAAGTCACATCTGTGGTTTCAAGTTTGGACTTCTTCCAAGTGTTTTATAAAAACCACTGCGAGTAGACATTTTTTACATGTTTTGATTTTGATGCAAACACTCCCTGTGTTATATAACATAAGCCACAATATGGCCTTACAGTAATGCAGCAAAATACACAGCTCTGCAAAAATAAGCTTTATTTTAGTGCCAGCTATAGTGTCATTATTCCTTCCTGATTTATGGAAGAGGGGAGGTTCAAGTCGTAAATATGGACTTCACTAATAGGCTTGTGTCAGTTTCCCTGCTGAATGTAAAGCGATAACAAATAATAGCTTTACTTAACAGTGTTCAGAGCAAAACACGTATTTAAGGAAATGAGAAAATGGGACTATTCAGTATACTGTAAGTTTTCAAGTGCACCTGCTTGCAGACAGAAATGGTTAAATAGGTACAGTGTGTGCCTATCACAAATGTACTTCTGAAACATTTGAAGCTGGCGAAGTCTGTGCCTTTTACTAGATATTAGGGTAAAATGGTTGTTTCTCCTTGATACATGTGAGCCTCCTTTTCTAGAGCACATTTCATAAGCTCTAGAGGAATTTGGGTGCTAAGTTGAACTGGATCAGATTATGTCAGTAGTGGATTTAGCTCGCTTAAGGTCAACTTTGGAGGCTACCCTTCCACTCTCCCATATTCGTGTCAATTAATTGTAAGTAAAGTATGTTGAGATTATGGGCATCCATAAAATCTCAAAGGGACTCATATCAAAAGCTGTTGGGTGAACAAAGCCATCAAACACTAACTACTTAGTCATCCTCCCACTGAAATTCCATCTACAATAAGGAAAAGGGACGTGGACTCTGTTCAAACCTTAAACACCAAGCTCGTAACATTTTCCTAAATTATTAGTGTCACCATGTAGTCTTTCATTTAATAAGTGTTCATTAGATTATATGTCTCTGTTTTTAAAAACTTGTAATCAAAGAAGGAAATGTTGCTGCTATATTTTCTCTTCATGAAACAGCCTTTGGCATTAATTTAGGACAGATGAATGTTTTCTTATGATATTCTTCTTAGCATCTTCACAGACTTGACAAGACATCAGGTTGTATTAATATTCCACCTGGAAACAAGCACTTTTTTCTGCCCAGTGCAATTTGCTGGAACCTTTCAGCTTTTCTGTTCCTTACCAAAGAGGCAGTAAATCATCATGATTGGTATCTAGGCCAAGAAGAAACATTTTTCAGTGCTTCAATTGCTCTTTTACTTTCTTTGGCTTAAGAATCCATTTTGGTTTAGAAATAGGCGTAATGCAATAAAGACTGATTGTTTACTTAAAGGAACCATGAGACAGAAGCAAAACATCATCCAATATTGTAGGGTTTGGGAGGAAAATTCTGCTTTGCCCATGAGTACATTTAAAATATCTCCCCCTGGACTGTTAGGCTGTATCAAAAGCATTTCCTGGTGGAACTGCTAATAGTGATTAGCAGAAGCAAGTTCTGTTGATTTTTCCCATTTTAGTTTGATCTAAATTGAAAATTACCTAGAGCTAAAGCTACAAGTGAATCTGATTTATCTGTATAGTCATTGGAGCAGGAGCACACTTGAGGGTTCCAGAAAAGAAAACAGAAGACTGGCAACTGATCATATTTATCTAGCAGGCTGTGATTTTTATGATTTAGGTGCCAGGCTTTCTTGTGGCAGGGGGAACAAACAAACAGATGTGTCTTCTGCCAGATTCCTCTCCAAAATATTCTTTCATCAGGAGTGTCTGAGGTATTTGAAATATTTTGAATATTCAGGTTAAAAAAGACTCAGAGATGCAGAAGATTTCAAAATACTACCATTAGAATCCTGAAGGTCATAGGAACTTCAATACTTACCAGTTTGTTGGAAACTGTGGTTTTCAGATATCTCTGCATTTCCAGTATCTTTGTAATACTTAGGAGATGTAGCTGGATTTCTGTTAATCGCACATGTGAATATTAAAAAGAAAACAGAATTATTTTATTCCAGTCATCTCATATCTAGATTTGACTGTGCTACAGAATTTTGCATAAGGAGAAAAACTAGGTGAAGGAATGCATTTCTGAGTTTTTTTAGATGAAGCTGAGTCATGAAGCAGATCCTAAGTGATATTAATAGACAGGAATTTGTTGTGCAGGAAAAAGAAAAAGCGTGGAGATTATTTTAAATGATCAATTGTTATTGCTACTGGTATTTAAACATCTACTATCTATGGGAGGAAAAATATTTAGTCAATCACAAGTAGCAAAACTAATTAACACAACTTTATTATAACAAATTATGTCCTGCAGACCTTTGAGACCCACACAGATTTTGATTGCAAAACAACTATGGGATTAAGTGTATTTTCCTAATTAAACTAAAATGACTTTTTATTTACGTGTTCTTTTCTGAAGTAAGGCCTTGACTCTGAGCTGGACTCAAAGAGGAAAAAGGGAGTCCAGATTATGTGAGTGAAGGGATTTTTCAAACATGTGAACGTATGTGTCATTTAGCTCTCGAAAGGCATTGCAGTGAGGTCACAAAAGGATCTTTACCGAAAATTTCTGTATATGAAGATGGACAAGAATCCTGCTTAATCACGTTATGTAGCTCAGCTGTCAGAGGGCCAATGAGCTTAATTCATGTTGAATTTACGTCACATTGTTTTGCAAACCATGATATTTCCTTTTTGAATTCTCATATCAAGTGCTGTGTTTATTTATTTTAAAGCACAACTCAAAGTCAATATTAATTTAATAATTGTATGTGTTTAATAGTATTTACCTAACATCCCTAGCTCTTAGCAAGGCAAAACTTGTTTTTTAACTCAATATTGTAACTGGGTATGTCAGTGAACACATTCTCATGCACATGTTTTTAAAACTTGTTCTCACTAATGTCTGAAATAAAATTTAAAAGCAAAGCCAAAACAAACAAACAAAAAATAGCTCAGGTACTAATATTGCAATTTAAACCTATTTGAACTTTCTAATGTCCTTCAGTTTTTCATAGATTTTAAAGGTATGATTTTTATACATATATTAATTTTGTTGAATCTATCTACCTAAAAACAATAATTATAAAATTAAATTAAACCTGATTTTTTTTAAAAAAGTCTTTAAAGATGTGGTGGGAAATAGTTGTCATTTCTGGCTTTCTTGAAGGTCTGTATTACAAGAAACCCGTTTTATCTGTCATTCTTTCATCGTCCCATTTCCCTTTTACCTTAGTCTTGCTGGCCTGTTCATGTGAGATGCTCTATTTCTGAGAAATTTCAATTCACTACATTCTTGCCTTCTACAGTCAGTCCTCCAAACAGAAGAAGAAGCACTCCATGCTAGCCATTGGGCTGATGCTTGTGTTCCTATTCAAGTTTTCTGTTTGTGAATCTGTCTTCACAGAAGTACAGAAATGACTATTGGTACCTTTTGGTAGTGCTGATGAATTATGAGAGCTGGGAATGTACTTAAAGGTAACTTAATGTCTCTGAATGACTCCCAGCCACCACACTGTTTGATATTATTTGATGCATGACTGCCAGAGCGTTTCTAGTATTTTATCTTTTCCTTCTAGTTGATCAGTAACCAATTGTACATGGCAGGCATCTGACTCTGGGACAGAGAAACTGGTACCATCAGCATGTGTCAGCTAGTGCCTAATTAGATCTTTCTACTGTGGAGAATAGCAGTTTCCCACAATTTTTCTGTTACATGGAAGAAAAAAAGTAGACACCTTTCCAGGGAGGTGATAACGGGTCAGACCAGTAAAGCCCTTCTTAGAAGTTTTTACATTGTTCTACCTGTTGCCCCAAATAAGCAGCAAGACTCCTGAATGTTCATGGTTATAGATGGTGATACTAAGCCAAATCCAGATTACTGTCTGCATTAGGTTTGAAGTTAAAGGGTGAAGGTGATTTTTACAAATACCCCTGAATGTTAAGTCCCTGCTATAGTGAATGTAAATCCTTGCAGGAGTATTGCAAGTATATCACAGTAATGCTTCCAACCTGTTCCAGAAAATCAGAAGTGACAAACTGATCCTGGAGGGGGTAGCTGTGGTCAGCAGGTACCTCTCACAGACTATCAGCATATTCCGAACAACTGTAAAAGAGTAAGGATTATTGAGCACATGAGGTTCACCAGCCACAGTGTCTGAAGTTTGAAAGTGTCTGCTGTAGAGCATCCTGCCAGCTGTTAGTCATATACATATAATCTCCATATTTTTTTCTATGTGTGTCTTTACATTGAAAAAAGATTTCAGCATCTCTTTCAGAAAGTATAATAAGTATAAATATGAAGCCCCTTTAGGTTATTTATTTGTGGGATTTCAAAAAATGCACTGCAGATTCTGCAGAACAGTTGTGACTCTTGTACTGCCATTTATTGCACACATATTGGAGGCCTACTGACTAGCAGGACTTCTGTTGATGGTAGTATTACTGTAGTAAGCTTGGGGCTTACTCTAGTTTTCCAGTTTCCTCAGTATTGTCTTGATTCTTTTCCCCAAAGGATACGCTCTTTTTATGCCCGACTAAAGAGCTTTTATAAAAATAATACATGAAGCAAATACTGGAATGAGTCATAAAGTGACTGGCTGAAGAAAACAAAAACAGAATGATGGCACTTGTTTACTGTCACTCCTAACACCATCAAACTGAACTGTTCCTTTCTACTAAAGGTTAGACCAAACCTTCTGATTGGTACCTGATTTTTTTTCAATAACCGGTGAATTTGGACAATGACTTTGTATGAATTTTATTCCTATCTGTATCATGTACTGTGTAAGTGATGAGGGTTTTCCTCCAAAATGCACTTTACTGAATAATACTATTATCCATCAACATGGAGCAATAGAACTGTATTTGCCAGAGTTTACCTTTAGAGTAATCATTCTACTATCATTTTAGTTTCCAAGCTTTGTTTTCCTCCGGCAAAAGGCCCAAGTCTTTGGTAAACAGACACACACCCTCACATATCTTTAATTAACAACTCTTCATTATTTTTTTTTTTAATTTTACTTTTTTTTTTTTCTATCTTCCTACTCTGATTATTTTTTTAAATCTGCTTCTATTACATCTTTTCAATATCAATTTCTTCTAATTTCTTCAGTACTTTTTTCTGTTTACTGGGTTTCTAGTCCTAACACATCTCCTACTACTGCAAGAAGGTTTATCAAAATAGTACTATTTATATGTTTGTGCAAGTGACATATTCTGCCATATTCTTTTGTCATCAGATCTAGAGTCTGATCAAAATGTTGTAATTCATGTCATTGAGTTCACTCAAGGTCTCATGTCCTGGACAAATTATACATGCCTTTTAACCAATCTGGATAAACAAATACTCTGAGAACTAAAGAGATATGTTATTCATGGGATTTAACTTGTTTGACCTTCCAGAACCTCAGGCAATTGGATGTATAACTATTCTCCACCATACTAAAGATAAAACTCTTTCTTTTCTAATATATATGTATGCACACATGCACTTATTTATTTATAGCTAAATAAGGTCATAAACCATCAAAATCTAGGATGTGTTAACCATTTCATTGACTTTTCAGATTGTTTTTAAGCTGTTTTTTAAACTTTAAAGGCAACACTGATAGTGAACGGTTCCAAATGGTAAAACAGAAAATCCCCTTCAAATATAACCGGCCCGTAGAGGAGTGGCTGCAGGAAAAAGGTAACAGTCATTAAAACTTTCATTTTAAACCCATTTGATTCTAAACCCTCATTTTTAAAGCCTGCAAATAAATGTTTCTTAAATGATAATCGCCTGCTGCATAAATGACTGTTTTAATTTTCATTATAATTTGTGTCAGCTTCCACCTGCCATATGTTGATAAATCATGCTATAATACATTGCTATTAAAATGCAGTTAAAGGGACGAAATTCTGAGCTTGCTATCACAGTAATGACAAACAAGCAAAAATTCAGGAGGCATTTTCTAAAAAAAAAAAAAAAAAAAATGAAGAAGAAAGGAGAGGAGCAACAACATGTATTATGGCAATTTAACCACTGCATGATCTTCCTGTTTTGATTTATTTTAAACTACATTTCTATCTTTATTATCAAAGTTTTCATTAAATATATATATATATATATTTCAAACCTACTTGTTAAACCACTTCCTGTAATTTTTTTCTCATTAGTTTCATTAGCCGCTATGGCTATGTGTTTTCTAATTGTATTCAAATAATTAAACATTTTTTTAAAATGTTGTAAAGAAACATTTTTTGATGTTTTCCTTTAAACTACAGTGAAGGAGACAGAGAAAGATGATCGTTCTGTCACTTTTATTCTGTATCTGAAGTGCAGTTTCAACACTTAAATTATACGTTTTTCTAAGTTATGGGTCAAATTATTCCTTAGCTTATTCTGAGGTAGTGCTATTAAGTTTTGTGGGCTTGCATTGGGTAATTGGCCTCAGTTCAGCTAAAGACTTACCAATATTCATCTTAAGTCCAATTGGCTTGAGTAAGAATTCTGTGTACACTTCAGTGACCTGCTGAAATGGGACTTGCACCTGAAGAGTAATGTTCTTTTATCAAGAGTTTAGTAAAAAATTACAGTCTTGGAAGTAGAGCCCATTTCCAATGCTGGTTGAAGGTAACAGAATAACTCTCACTGATTTCAGCAGGGTTTAGACTGGACTAAACTGTGGGGAGTAAGATAGGGGTACTATTTATCTATATTACCTGTGCTATTTAAAATAAAAAGTCACTGGAACTAGTTTATTTCCTTGAAGTCTTGAAAAAGCAGAACACAATCTTCTCTGGTTTTCTTTAAAGAAAGTACTGCTGATTAAAAAAAAGAAGGGGGGGGGGGTGACCTTTGAACTCAGATCTTGCATTTTCTGTGTTGACTTAGACTATGAGTGTTATTGCATTTTACAAGAGGGAAAACTATTTTGTAGGATGGGAAAATATCATTTATCTTCTAACTTCTTTCTGCAGCTGAATTAGCAAATTGATTTAGCTAGCAAAAATTATGTTAAGTCCACAAAAAAATGTGGACAGCTGCAGTCAAAGTATTTTTTATGAGGGATCTGATCCTGCGAAGTGCTGTGCAAACTCAGTTCCCATTGACTTCAATGGGAGCTGACAGTGTTGCCTGCTTTTCAGGTTTGGTCTACAACTGTGTAATGTTTGTAACAAAAGCTAAAATATATGTGAAAGTAAGTGAAATTACATGTGTAACTAAAGCCATAATGGTTTTATGGAACAGCGAATTTTAGCCAACTACTAAGTAGATATTAAGATAAAGGTATACAGAAAATGCTTATTGAGTCTCAATGGGCTGCCCTATTAATTTACAAGATCAAACTAAAATAAATAAATAGTTTGTCACTAAAAAGTGGATAATTTTGGTAAGTTTGAATTACTAAAGTCCCTTTAACACTAAAGACAGTGATTGCCTCAAATTTATTAAAACTGATGCATGTCTAATTCCTCGACGCAATTCATATGCTTGAGAACCCCATTTTTTCTTGTTTTTTTTTTTTTCCTTTTTTAGTTTTCCATACTTCTTTTATGTTACTGCTTCTCCAAGTTTGAGCTTATAAGCATGCCAAGGCACTTTCATTTGTAAGCTGTCCTGAAGTTTTGAACTGAAGTCTACCTTTTGTGACTATTGATGCTTTGTTAAAAGACAATCACACATGCAGTGGGGTCTGAAAGACAATATTTGGGAATTTAGACACTCTTAAGGCACTGTTTTTTATTTAGGCTAGAAATATGTATCCATGTTTTTGTAAGAGTGAAAGGAAATTCAGTCTTCACACTCTGTACTAGGGAATGGCATCATGCAGTGCAACACCTGAGACAGTACAGCTTTGTTCCTTCGTTCCAAAGTAGATAGACCTTTTCAGCAACTTCGGTAGCACTTAAATTAAAAGATGTAAAGAATGCATAATTTACCTAGCCATTCACCAATCTGCTCATCCATCTGCTCATCCATCCAATACTTACTGTACTGTGGAAGCCTTCTGTCAGAAGACTTTATAAAGATGATGAGTGAAGGCATAGCTCACTATCAAAATGGAACAAGATAAACTGATGGGTAAAGGAATAGATAGATTCATCAGTGAAACAAAGTATAGAATAGCTGTCTTCCCCATATGAGTTCTTGGTTTGAGTGAGGTAAGATTAAACACTCTTTAGTTGACATTTTTAATGGCATTGGTTTGGTAATATTTTGGTTACCACTGTTATATTATTCATAATGAAATACTTCATTCTTGGAAAACAAATATAGCACCATGTCTTTCTGAAGTGGCATCATTACTGTTTGGTGGGTTTTTGGTAGTGTTGGTTTCTTTAAATTTTATAAATTGTGTACAGTAGTTTTAAGATAAGCACAGATTTACAGTCTTCAATTTAATGAGTAATAAGCAAAACATCAACCACTATTAACTTTGCTGAGATTATGTGAGTTAAAAAATGAAATGTTAGTCCTAAATTGTTCAATTTAAGATGTCATAAAACCAGGAGATTTCGTTAGTAGAATACTTGGTGCCTATTAAGTTTCAAGTGCAACCTGTTCTGCAGTAGAAGGAGCTAATAAAGACCCAGAAGAATCTCATCAGAGGGACTGATCGTGGAAGTCCTTAATTCTGCAGATTTCTTTTTCTTAGATGAGTCTCACTGACGTGACTACTTTTGAAGCAAGAACTATTAATGTAAATTAGAGTTTACAAATTCAGGCCCAAAATATCTCCTAGCATTAGAAAAATGTTACATTTCACTCAGATTTCTCTGATATTTTTAATCGGTATTCAGTTTTTCTAATGAAGAAGTCAATGGGAGAGCAAACAAAGAAATGAGAGCTTGAACTGCAGAATATTTACAAAACACCTCAGAAACTTAAAATATGCTTGTCATTTTCCTCTACTGTGACACTAAGCAGTAGGAAGAGTTCTCTGTGGAAAAGGCAAGCTCTTAAGTTTGCAACCCTCACACAGCTAGTAGAATTTCCAAATACATTTCCTCAATCAAATTCAGTGGCCAAGTAAAATTTATTTAGAGGGGTAGTAAGGGCTGCAGAACCATATCATAAGAAGATTCATTAGAAGAGGTCTATGGTGGCAGAACTGTGTGTATTTTCTCAATGATTTTCTCTCATTCCATATGTTTTTCCCTGTTGTCTTTATTCATATACGTGTACACCATCCTAAAGAGCAAGGAATGACAGGTTGTAGGTAAATCCAACAAGTGATTGTTCTTTTAGCAAACAGTTCTAGTACCAGTGTTGTCTACAGTGTTAACCATTTGGTGCAGTGCATGAATTCTCCTGGACTGGCAGACCACTTACCAAACAAGTACAACCCCAAAATTCATAATCAAAATTCCTTTTTTTTTTTTTTTTTTTTTTTTTAACCTGGAGTGGGGCCACCTCCCTGGCGTATGCTTTCTTTCAGGATTAGAAGATGCAGAGGAAGACCAAGAAAAAAGAGAAGTGATTTTTTTTTGCAGCCCTAAATACTCATTTTTTAAATAAAATGAGTTATGACAGACATGTACTATGAGCTTGAGTTAGAGTAGATGACATCCTGAGGAGTGCCATAATCCTCCAGTAAAAGTGAAGGAACCCCTTTTTTTTCCCAGCTTGGGAGCTTTCCTCGCTGGAACAGTATAAATTCTTCACCATCACCCATCATCTCTCTTTGATAAAAGGCGATAGAAAGAGGCAGTATTGATTCAAGGTGAGAAAATAATGGAATTGGAAAATTTTCGAATTGCTAGTACCTTCCCTGCATTTTCAGGGATAACATCTCAAGGTTAGTGAAATAATTCCCTGGCCTTTACACATCTCACCTCCATCTTCTGCCACTCTATTATAAGTGAGGTGGGAAGGAGGGAACGATACAAATGAAATTTCTGGGTATGTAGGGGCAGGGACAGTATGAAGGGAAATACAGTGTTAGGGGGAGGGAATATGCAAGGAGAAGAGAACATGGTGAAGTAAGAAACTGACAGCATATCCATTAGAAAATCCAAGGCACAACAGGACATAGCAATCAGGAAGAAAAGCAACCTAAGAATATAGTATATGATGAGTATGGCCTTCTACAGTGTACAGCACAACCTCCTCTAGCTTAGAGAGGAGCTGGTCTGAGAAGGCTGAATATTTTGATGGGTATTTTCCTCATAGACAAGAGAAGAGACAAACTTCCCTGATTTTACTTGCCAGGGATGTGTGGCTTCAGTGCATGTTTCTAGATGTTTTAATTAAATTGCCTCTGGTAAGTTTAAAACCTCCTAAGATGCAGAATACTGCATCAAGTGTTTCAACACTTTCCAGGGGTAGGATATTCTCCATTTTTATTTCTCATTTCTTCATCAAAGCAGTTCCTTCACCCTGATCAAGTCCTAGTGTTTCATTTCCAAACCTGTGGGTGAGGAGCACGAAGGATGTGCAGCCCACCTCCATATATCCATAAGTTGCACCTCTCCATACACTTTTACTTGGTTAGCAAGGGCCGTCTTTGGGGACAGGAACTCCTTTCAGATACATTTCTTCTCTTGTCCCCATTCTCTTCCCCATGGTCCATCCTGTCACCATAAGATGATGCAACACCGCATCACCACTTGACTTCGAGACCTGCCACGACGACCACCAAAATTGGTGAGCTCCCCATTGTATTTTGATCTACTTTAACCACTGTCTGTGAAGAAGTGAGCAGTGGGTTATACTCTGTGCTTTGCTACACATGCTACACCTCTAGTCAGGGTGGACTAGAGACAGGAAGCAGTGAGTGAGAACTAGGGAGAGAGGGAATGGGATGGGGACACATGGTGCAAATTTGATAAAAATAGGAGAACACAAATATTTGAATGACGATAGACTTGATGCTGTTTTGATACCCCTCCTGAGCTCTGCCCAGCCTGGATGTCTGGTAATTCAACAGATTTCAGGTGGCATGGCCCTAATCTTCTGAAGAGCAGTGAAATTATAGGCACTGCCTTTGCACTGCACGAAGCAATTTGTTTTTTTAACGTAGTCAATCAGCCTAGGACATAAGCAGTATTTATAGAGTCCAGGCTGAATGTGATTTAAGTAGCCTGCAAAAAGTAGAATTAGAAGTTGTTACAAGGATTTATTTTTAATAAATATATTTCTAATTACGTATGATATCAGTCCCCTCCTAATACTCAAAGTGTGACCTTGAGGAAACCACTTAACCTGCCTACACTTGAATTTCACCATCTGTAAGAGAGTATTCACAGGTATAGTATTCTGGGGGTTAGTCAGCTGAAGCACTTTGTTGTCCTTACTGCTTCAAGAATTTTGCTCCTTCAGAGACATGGCAATGTTTGCATTTGGTGTTTTCTTGTTTTAGCTTTTAGCTTTGTGAGACTTCACAACACAAAATTTCCAGGTAGAAGATCATAACTGGACCTACCTTAAGTTTTCTTCACAATCCTGTTGATCAATATAAATTTTTCTGATGTTTTACTCTTCTCAAGCCATCCCTTTGCATTAGTAAAAGTGGCTTTATGACATAATCCTGTCCTTTGACCAGTGAAGAGAGAAGGGTTTTTAATGGACTACAGCTTGACAGGTATTGAGATCTGAATTGATAGTAGAAAAATTGCCACATATTAAAGCCTTATCTGAAGTTTAAAAAAGGGTCTGACTCTAGGGCTCAAATTTCTGTCTGAATCGAAGGTCCTCCAGAATTTTGATGTATGAGTGGATGTGGAAGCATGAGGTTCAGGTTTAGCTGTTCTTGCTTTCAGGATAATCTTTATTATTAATAAGTCTTAGGCAGTACATTTACATGCTGTATTTCTACCCTACAGTCTTCATAAACACTACCAAGAATGAATCTACTTTGTTGTCTGTCATTTCTGGCCAGGACTCAATGTAAGATACAATGTGAAGGAAATGTCTAGCAATAATGTTATTCACCCCCTTCACTAGGACGACAGTTAACGATCTTCAACACCCAGGCGCAAATAGCCATAGGAGGGAAGGACAGAGGGCGTCTCTTCCAAGGCCAGCTCTCCGGTCTCTATTACAATGGCTTGAAAGTACTGAACATGGCAGCAGAGAACAACCCCAACATTAAAATCAATGGAAGTGTCCGACTAGTTGGGGAAGTCCCTTCCATCTTGGGAACAACACCCACAACCTCCGTACCACCAGAAATGTCTACTACAGTCATGGAAACCACAACTACAATGGCCACCACTACAACCCGAAAAAATCGTTCACCACCCAGCATCCAGGTGAGTCAATTTGTCTTCTGTAATTCCTTGGGTTCTTAGCCTCTTGTTTTGCTGCTCACTTCTAGGTTCACTGGAGCCATGTTCTCTGAATCATGCTCTTTATAACTTATTTTAATAGCATTGTGAAAGATAAATCATCACAAAATGTGATGCCTTCTTATGCTGGTGATCAAACTAGTTGAATTATTATAGTACATGTACGTAATAGTATAATAACAACAGGTTTTGCTCCTGTTCTAGTCCAACCCCATTTAGGTATGTAAGATTACTCCAGTGGAAATGAGACCAAGGTTTTAACTGTTTCTGTGGTTGGATATGCTGTGAAATGTATTGCTAAGTGAGTTACAAAGCCTTATGGGGGGTGGGTATATGGTTATTTATTATTACCATAATATGTACTGCTGCAACAGTGAAGTTCATAATGGAGAGAAAATGGAGCATTACTTCCAGGTTGAGCCATTTTTCATTTTCCTTTTACAGACTTCCCTTAGAAAATTTTAAGAGAAAGCTATCAAGATCAGTTTCTTACAAAATGTAGTTGTTTCAACATGGAGCAGTGCCAACATCTTTGGTAAAACTCATTCCTACAAAAAGTGAATTTCAGATTTTCTAGTTTAATTATGCCAACATAGTGTTTTCAGTCCTAAAAATGCAGTGGTTTTGGAACCACTTGTGTGGCAGCCAGACTATGGTATTGATTAGAAACAAACGCCTTAAATCATCTCTTCTTGCGTGTGCAGGTAAAAGAATAAGGCAAATAACCAATTCTAAGCAGTGGATTAGAATTTGGAAATTATTTCAGTAGTGTACTATCATGCTACCAAATAGGATGAAATATTTGTTTTATGATCTTTATTTACATCAGAACCTCAACAAACAGAAATGACATGCTTTCATTGGTACCTATGTACACTGGTTGAGACACTAGCTAGGGATTATTGGTCAGAGAGGGCTTTCACTAAATCCCCAGAGAACAGTGTGTTTTTGTCTATTTAGAGGAAATGTGTAAATGATCCATCTCCTTCCATGAAACCATTTCTGCTGCTTGGGACAGAAAAGTAGAATGAAATAAAGGACTTTGAAATCTGGAATCATGCAGGTTGCATGCTTGCTTTCTAACTGATGAAGTGTGCTTCAGAAGACTTAATCAGTTACTGTGTGTTTCTGAATATCTGGCCATTCTCTTTATTTTTAATCTAGCATTATCAGTCACTTAGGATAAGAAAATACAAATATCCTCCTCTTAACTGCGTAGAAGGTGAGGCCACACCCAGAGTACTGTATCCAGTTCTGGGCTACCCAGTACAGAAGAAATATGGAGCTACCGGAGAGAGTCCAGAAACAGGCCTCTAAGATGATGAAGGAACTGGAGCAACTCTCCTATAAGTAAAGGCTGAGAGCTGGAACCGTTCATCCTGGAGAAGATAAGGCTCAGGGGGATCATTTAATCAATCTGTACGAACACCTGCAAGGAAGGATATAATGAAAATAGCCAGGCTCTTTTCAGTAGCACCCAGTGGCAGGACAAGAGGCAGTGGGCACAAACTGAAACACAGAAGCTTCCATCTAAGCATCAGGAAACACTTTTTCACTGTGAGGGTGACGGAGTACTGGCACAGGTTGCCAAGAGTCTCCCTTCCTGGAGATGGTCAAAAGGTGTCTGGACATGGTCCTGGGCAGCCTGCTCTAGGGGACCCTGCTTGAGCCAGGGGTGGGACCAGAAGACCTCCAGAGGTCCCTTCTAACCTCAACTGCTCTGCGGTCCTGTAAGGTACCTCTTACTACTGTAGAATTCATAACTACTGGAGTAATTAATTCTAAGCCAAGGTTTAGAATTAAACCTTTGACACTAAATCCAGTTGGTAGCTGGGCAGGTATTAATCGAACTAATAGCTTGAAACACCCAATAAGTGATTTATAAAGTTTCAGCCAAATGAGGGAAAATTAACCCTGGTTTTGTCACTGTTTGTCATAAATTGTAAAAGAATTACAGCTCCTTGTCCTCAGTGGCTTGCTCTAGCTTTAGAGAAAATCTTTGTACAATTACATCTCCAGAAGAATAAATTCAGTGGTCCAGATCCTGCTCGTGTTACAGTAGTTTATTGGAGATTTTCTATAATTTATAACGGCAGCAGAACTGTGTTTAGTTATAGGAGTGTAACAGAGAGTAGCACTGGACCTTTGTGGTCTGGGTGAAGCTGGAAATCACCCTGCCTTACTTGATGAGGAAGTCTTCCAGAAAGCTTCCTGCCAAAGCTACATGACAGTTCACTGGGACTGTAGAGACCACTATGCGCTGAAAGCGCATCGAGAAGATTTAATAAAGTGTCAAAGTGCTTCTAAAAACATGGTTAGAGCAATGATTTCCTGGATACACATGCACCACAACAAATGGCTTCATCTCAGATGATATTAAAGCAATAACTCTTTGACACTTCATGTTGCCCACTGAAAGAAAGATAAAAGTCAATATGTACCTCCATTACAACTTTCTGCATTTCAATAGCAGGCCATTTTATTGCTGTCGCAGCACAGATGGCTCTCCTTTCTTCCTTACTCTTGGTAGAATTTGATTCTGTCAGCTTAAGTTGCATTATTTGTACAGTAAAAGTGAGAAGAAATTGTCTTTTTCCGTTTGGGCAGTATCTCCAGCTGTGTTTTTGAGATGCCTAATGGTTATTTTATCTTGCTAGTGTTAGACATCACCATTGTCAGGCCTGCTTACAACTTTAGATCTAAGTGGTAGAAAAATCTAATAGAACAAGTTTGTTCTTTGGGGAACGTAAAATATAGCCACCTAAGGCTATGCACAGTACAAATACAGTTAGTTATTACCTTGCTTCAGCTTTCTCTTCTCTTCCTCTCCTCAGAAGTAAACAATTTTTCTTCACTTTTAAGACCATTCACAGTTTAGCCTCTTCCTTTCCCATTCTGATCAGCACATGATTAGAGCGTTTTTATATTTTTTTCTCACTTGTTAAATTTGATCGTAAGATTCTTTCTACTTCCTGTTACCATCCACAAAGCAATATCAGGTTATGCTTCCAATGCTGTTGAAAACCTCCTTCAATCATATTATGCATGCACAAAGTTGTCAGTCATTAGGTTGATGATGTTTTAAGGCACCTGTTTATTGAGCTGATCTATACCCCCATATTTTTCATCTTCATATTCTCAGTTTGTCTGCATCCATGTGCAATATCTTATTTTATGCTTAAATTGCAAACTCTGGGGGTTCAAAATGTACTGTTTATTCTGTATGTGCACACTACTCAGCATGGAATGATTGTAGTCCATTGCAGAAATACCAACTACGTTACAAAGAAAAGTAAAGCATCTAATGTATAATGGCAAGAATCAGGGTAGACAAAGAATTATTATTTTAATGTATTAAAACATTCTGTGCTATCTGTATTACTCGTTTTTGTAGGTAAGTAATTAAAACTCCTCCTTGTTGAAATGCATATGAAGCTTGTGCAGAATTCCGGGTCCATCATCCCAAAGTGATACAGAATCCAGGGAACTTCAGTAGGGTTTAGATCTTACACACCACTTGTCAGTGTAGAAGAGCATGATAACTGCAAAGATTTCTTCTGTTTGTAATGTATACCAGGATACCTCCTACAGTTAGTTAGCTTGGATACTACCCGAAGTCTTTAAGAGCGCAGTTAAACTAAAATAGCTGGGAAAAGGAAATGCTCTAAAATGCATAGTATTTGCATTGACCAGTGACATGCTTTTCAATTTGTCAAGATCCCAAATATGGGATATAGTCTTGGACAAACATCCAGAGCAAAGGGAAGTGAGACAATGTTACTGGAAATATCATGTGGCAATAATATTTAAAATGTCTATAACTTCATTATGCTTCAAAATTTATATTTCTGCAAGGCAGTGAAACTGAGATAAGTGGAGGACAAGCTGAGTGAGAAAAAGGGTGAGATGTATGACTGTATAGTAGTAAAATCTCTGATGGAAATGTCTGTAATTCAAATATCCTTCAGGGTGGCCCTGAAGGAAGATAAAAAGAACTGACCTTTTTCTGTTAACTGAAAATGAGACTGAAAAAATACTGTTTATTTCAGTGAATTCAAAACAGGGCTTGTGCTCCGCTGTTCCTGAGTAGAAATGGTTATTTGACTTTTTCACACATGGTTTAAGCCTGGATTCAGGCATGGTCTATACACAAGTGACACGCGTTGTATTAAATTGCTGCTGACAATCTCTGCTGGCCCTGACATACCAGACTCTTCTGTAATACTAATACCTTCTCTGGGACTTCTGCTTCTGCCTGATGAAGGCCACAAAGACAAGCCATTAGCTCTTGCATATGGTTAAGTAGTAGGCCATGTGGGCTGTTATTAAATGTGTTATTAAAATACTATGTCATGTATTCTTGCAGGGCAGCCATGTGTCTAGGGGGGCTGCTTCGTTAGCAGTTGTTAAAGGTCCTAGAATTCCATGTGTCCGTATTTCTTTATTTAAAGCACAGGTTCAGTTATTAGTGAAGTAATTCCATGATTTCTGCGTTTGGGAGACTTGTCTGAAAATGGGTTAGTGACATTTATTTCTTCTGCTTCTATGGCAGCTGCTTATATGCTCAGAATTTCTTCAGTAAGCTGCTGCTCAAAGCATTTTAGATGTCATATGCTCTCAGGTGGCAATGTCTGTCCAGCTCACAGCTGAGCCATTCAGTTTTCAAACGATTTGTGTAAAGATACCTTTGAAGTCAGTTACTAGGTCAAAGTAGTCTGGAAAAACATGAATGGTGATATGCAAGTCTTTCATCCAAAACACTTTCAATTCAGAGCATCCAAGATATCATTCCAGATGATGTATGGAACCTTAAGACCTGCTCCTGGTAAGCTTCCGGTATCTCTGCCCCATGGCATTGGATGGCTGGGATCACAAGACCAGAACCACAGATTGTTTTCTGTGAAAAAGAAATCAGGACCCTTCTGGGAGGACAGCTGGATTATGTTGTCCATGAGGAACAAGAAAATGTGTACTCTGTTACAGATGCAGTGCATGTCGCAATTTCTTGATCTTAAAGATGAGGATAACGATACTTGCTGAACTGTTCAAACTGTAGCTTAGAGCTTAAAATAATAAGTTACTTGTGGATGTTTTCAGCTATTATTGTAAAGCCATGGAATGACAGTGTACGTTACATAATATGCAGAATGATTTTTTATAGAGTAGAAGAAGGTATCTGCCCATTACCAATACAGAGTCCAGCTCACTGGCATGGCTCAGAATAAGGTTCTCAACCTTTTGTTTTAACCATTGGGCTTTCCAGCCTTTTAACTTTGTTTTAGATGGAGGTTCCAATAATCTTGATTAATGTCTTTCCATAATGTGCAGCTCCAGGCTAAATCCTTTCTTGCCGTGTATCTCACAAAGGAAAAAAGCACAGAAGATTTGTCAGTCTAATTAGACTTTCACTGTCAGCAAAGACAAATGTAGTTGTGTCACTCTTGGCCTTGCCTAGGTACTTTCTTTTACTCTCATAGATAATAATTTGTGGAGGGAAGGGGGGGGCAGAAATTGGCCTTTAATTTACTTTTGCTTCTTATAAGTCACTAGTGACATTTTCATCCCAAGACTGCAAAGCTCTAATGAAAAAAGAGCTTTTGATGAGTCTCTGCTTTAAAGAAGGACTTCATTGGCCTATTGGTGCTGCTGAGAATTATGTAGTCTGGCTTTCATCTCTTCCTTTCTGCTTCTTCCTGAACCGTTTTTTCTTAAAGAAACCAGAGCCTCCAACTTGTATGTTCTTTCGGAACAGAATCCTCTCTCCTATAGTACTGTTGAGTGAGATCATGGATTTGCATTGTTGCAGAGAAATCCACAAAATGACACTTGCCTATTCAATGTCACATCTATTCTGAAGAGATATGGGGATTAGGTGGTAATGTTGTTCTGGGGAGGGGATGTAAATTATATTTATTGGTGGAGTGATCAGGATGCTCAGATAACCTGTAAAGCTCAAATAATCTAAAACACAGTCTGATATATTCACTATTTCATTCACTTTCTGCAGAAGATACATGTGCTGCACTTCTGGAACCAGAAGCTCAATCCAAAAAGAGAACATGATTTTACTGTACTATTATCCATGTGATCAGACAAGGGGAAATTACTTCAAGTTGCACCAGGGGAGGTTTGCATTGGATATTAGGAGAAATTCTCCTAATATCCAGTAGTACCTGATCTCCTTCTATGACAAAGTGACGCGCTGGGTGGATGAGGGAAAGGCTGTGGATGTGGTCTACCTTGACTTCAGCAAGGCTTTTGACACCGTTTCCCACAGCATTCTCCTCAAGAAACTGGCTGCTCTTGGCTTGGACTGGCGCACGCTTCGTTGGGTTAGAAATTGGCTGGATAGCCGGGCTCAAAGAGTCGTGGTAAATGGAGTCAAATCCAGTTGGAGGCTGGTCACTAGTGGCGTTCCCCAGGGCTCGGTGCTGGGGCCGGTCCTCTTCAATATCTTCATTGATGATCTGGATGAGGGCATTGAGTGCACCCTCAGTAAGTTTGCAGATGACACCAAGTTAGGTGCGTGTGTCGATCTGCTCGAGGGTAGGAAGGCTCTGCAGGAGGATCTGGAGAGGCTGGACCGATGGGCTGGGGTCAACTGCATGAAGTTCAACAAGGCCAAGTGCCGGGTCCTGCACCTGGGGCGCAATAACCCCAAGCAGAGCTACAGGCTGGGAGATGAGTGGTTGGAGAGCTGCCAGGCAGAGAAGGACCTGGGAGTGATGGTTGATAGTCGGCTGAATATGAGCCAGCAGTGTGCTCAGGTGGCCAAGAAGGCCAACAGCATCCTGGCTTGTATAAGAAACAGTGTGGCCAGCAGGTCCAGGGAGGTGATCGTCCCCCTGTACTCGGCTCTGGTGAGGCCGCACCTCGAGTACTGTGTTCAGTTTTGGGCCCCTCGCTACAAGAAGGACATGGAGGTGCTTGAGCGAGTCCAGAGAAGGGCTACGAAGCTGGTGAAGGGCCTGGAGAACAAGTCTTACGAGGAGCGGCTGAGGGAGCTGGGCTTGTTCAGCCTGGAGAAGAGGAGGCTCAGGGGTGACCTTATCGCTCTCTACAGGTACCTGAAGGGAGGCTGTAGCGAGGTGGGGGTTGGTCTATTCTCCCACGTGCCTGGTGACAGGACGAGGGGGAATGGGCTTAAGTTGCGCCAGGGGAGTTTTAGGTTGGATATTAGGAAGAACTTCTTTACCGAAAGGGTTGTTAGACACTGGAACGGGCTGCCCAGGGAAGTGGTGGAGTCCCCATCCCTGGAGGTCTTTAAAAGACGTTTAGATGTAGAGCTTAGGGATATGGTTTAGTGGGGACTGTTAGTGTTAGGTCAGAGGTTGGACTTGATGATCTTGAGGTCTCTTCCGACCTAGAAAATTCTGTGATTCTGTGATTCATTTACTGAAAAAGTTGTGCAGCATTGGAATAGGCTGCCCAGGGAAGTGGTTGAATCACCATCCCTGGAGATCTTCAAGAAATATGTAGATTTAGGGCTTGCCAGTACTAGGTTACCGGCTGGACTAGATGATTTATAAGTCTTTTCCAACCTGAATGGTTCTATGATTCTATGAATATTCTTGAGTTACCTATGCTCCCAAGTGCTGACAAGCACCCATGATGGGAATAAACTTTGTTCTCTATTTCTCCTAAGCCCAATAGTAATACAGACCACTGCATTTGTAAAAGAAGCTTGTGCACATTCTGGGTTATGTTGTCAACTGTTTATGTTATCAGCAGTGATATATGAATGTTAAACTTGGAAACCATTGTGAGCTACAGATGAAGACAACTCTTGCATGACTCTGGGAAGGGGCTTGCTTGAACATGTGTAGCAAACTTAGTGTCACAAGTTTATGCAGACTATGATTTCTCAATATATAGCTTACTTTTGGATAACCTGTTTTCATGTAGTGGCCTTGTAATGAAAGCCACTTCAGCCACTTCTATGGGCGTACTGTTGAGATCCAAATTTTCTTACTAATTTTTCAGGCTAATAGTTCACCAAGGCTCAAATCAGCTGATTGATTTGTACAAGGATTGAGTTTACATTGCCTTTAATCTGCATATCTGAACAATCATTTGGGACTTGCAGCAAAATCTCATCTGGTGTTTTTGAAACATATACCCACTTCTGTTCTACTGTGAATTTTTGAAATGAAAACTTGGCCTACCATATAAAGAAGGGGCCTGGTCTTGCACTTTTCTAGTAATTTCAGCTCTCTTTTAGTTTTTCTCTGGTAATTTTTTTTATCTTGATCAAGAACTACTTGAAATATTTCCTTGATTTCAGGTGACCAAAAAGCATGCTATTTTCTATAATAAACTGGTAGGAAGCTGGAATAACAGCTGTAGTAAACTGATAATGACCTTCTTCAGACAGGCAGACATTAATTTCTCAGAAAGTACTCTTAATAACATCAGCATGTACTTTTTTTTTCAAGGCACAGTATCCCTTTGTGTACTTAGACATGTCATTTGCCCTGCCTGAAAGGTTTTTTTAAGTCACATTGTTTTCAAAATCTGATTAATACAGCACTCAGGAACTAAAGCTACTGTAGTTGACCATACATTTGATCACAAGCTAAATGAAAGGATAGAAAAATTACGTTCTGCTAGGGTGGTTGTACAGCAACAATATGTGGTAAAGACTTCCAATACTGCAAAAGCAACTGCTTAGAAATAAATGATGTAGAATCAATGGTTATAGCTCAAATATAGTTGTAGAATTGGATCACATTTTGTTAGAGTTGTATCTGCTTTGCTTGCTTGCTCTTTATATACTTCAGGGAAATGCCTAGAAGCTGCAGACATTGCCAGAATGCTTCCAGATCATATAGTTCCAAGGTTTTCCTTTGCTCGTTTGGTTGTGTTTTTGTTGTTTTTGTTTGTTTGTTTTTACAAGACTGGCTGAGGGGTGGGAAGGTACCTCTTACTTTTCTAGCTTATCTTTGGGTGAATATGCAGAAGTTAGAAACACATCTAAGCTGTTGTGACAGAACCACTTTCTGAAACCACCTAATTAATGCCTTGGATTTTCTGTGGAATGATAGTGTTGCTAACCAGTAAAAGCATAAGGGATTCTGCTAGTTTCATCCGTCAGATGAGTTGTCACTGATTTGCAAGATACGTCTGTCATGGTAAGTCTTGTAAGAGTAGCTGTTAAGAAGCCAAGCTATGTTACTACCAATTCTCTCTCTCCTTCCTTAGATAGTGTATGAGCCACTGGTATGTTGTTCATTTTAATGGCAAAATTACTTCTATTATAATGTCAAATATAAGAATTTGTTTTCAAATTTTTTTTCTACAGAAAAATAACGATGAAGTGGTGAGGACTTGGATTCCAGTTCTCTTGGTATTGCGTGGGATGCAGATGCCCCTGTTGTGCTTTCTAATAGTATGCTTTTGGAGAAAAATTGGTCTTTTGTCTCTTTGCTCTTACTGCTCTGAGATTTTCCATTGTATCTGTGCTGTCTCTTTTGGTGTGTCTGGGATTGGGTGTGCTTAAAGAAATGTTGTGGGTAAGGACAATTCTAGGCATACCAGCAGTTTATTAGGAGGCATGAACCAGAGAGTAGGGAATGTTAGGAATGTTCTAATGGCTAAATGTATGAAAGTGAGTAGAGAAAGGATGAATATTGAGGTGCTTAGCAGCCACTCTTCTGCTTTTTAATTTCTGCTTTGTACCACTCTCCATGTTCCTTAGGGATAAAGGGAAGTCCTTTTTGCCAAATTGGCAGGAACTCATTTCAGTAGAAGGACTGTTGGCAGTGAGCTCTGAGGAACCACAGCTTCTTCCGTAGCAGCTCATCGTCATGCTGAGTTGAATTGTCACACACTTGTATTAAGACCATATGAAAAGCACATCTTCCCCTCACCTGCAACAGCTGTTTTCCAGGAACTGTGTTAGAGCAGGAAAATTCTTTCTTAGTGTATAAAGAGTCAGGTCATGTAAGGAGAAAAAACAACTATATGTTGTTGTCTTCTAATATTCAAGCAAAACCATCAGTGCTCAAGCCATATACAGATATTTGCTCAGATAGTTTGAATTCAACTTGATCATAGTGTCCTTTTTTTTTTTTTTTTTTTTTTTTTTCTGAAAGATGACCTCCAATGAAGCTGTAAGGACATGAATGATTTTAATCTGTGGTAACAATGGAGAACCAGTTCTGATGGACTCCAACAGCATAAATATACAAAATGACAGATAATCCTGCTACCTCCCTCCCTGCTGCCTGAGCATGCACAAGCACTCAGTAGCACACAGCAAAATTCAAATTATTCTTTATCTTTTATCTGTTGGCCCAGTGATTAATGTGGCTCTTGCTGGGAGACTAATCAAATGAGGGCAAATATGGAGAAAGAAATATGTATTTCTTAGACTATTGTTATCAGTGTTATCATTATTCCTTTAATTTATTTTCCTCCTATTAGAACAGCTTAATGTACTGACACAGCAGGAGAGGTGAGAGCAGATTTGATGGCAGGATGATGAATGGGACAGACCACAGCAAGTGGAATTCTGCAGAAAGGTGGTGAGCTGCTGAGCTGCTTTGGGGTTATGGCATTTTACCTAGAAAACCAAGAGACAGCAGTGGGCTAAACGCAGTTCTGAACCAGGAACTACTGTTTTCTAAGCCCAGCTCTTTCACTCAAGAGCTGTCGACAAGCCTCCTCCCTAAATTATTCTTTAGTTTCCTTCTGTAGTGAAATAAGGATACATTGGTCCTTGTTCTGTTTCACAGCAAAGTTTACAGGCAGTATACTGGTAGTATGGGTAATAATTGGAAAATTTCCCTGGGTGTTGTACTCACCCTCCCACCCTGTCCTTGGCATTGTTGTTTCCTGGTGGTGCTATGACCCTGTAGTTACAGCTTTGGTCCTACAGATCTGTACAGCATAGAGTAGAATATTTTTTCTTTTCTGTGGTAAAAACAAAAGAATAGAAGTTTTGATTAGGTATGACTTAGCTTTAAGTAGGACATCTGTCTTCTAAGCAAGTAGGAATGGATTTTAATTGTCTTGCTTCTCCAGGATCTTAAGAAAGCAGAGTATAAGAATGAGCTACATCCCAAACCAGGTATGGGTATTGAACTCTGGTACTATGCATAATTTTTACTGTGATATTGAATAGCTTTGCTATATGCTTTTTCTAAGCTTCAAACATGGTAATTAAAAGGTCATACCTTATTTTGTTTTCTCTTTGAGAAAAAATGCAGAAAGGAGCACCTGTAATAACAATTAACTTGAGTTAAAGTTCATGTTTCCTCTCTTATTTCAGCATTGTGGCTGTTCTAGCAAGTGTGACCACTCATTTTTTCCAAATATGTTCTTGCTGTGCTGATGGACATCAAAAAAGAAATTAGACAAATAGAATGACTCCGTACCTATACTACAGAAGCACATTTTTGTATGATCAGTGTTTTATGTTTTGTTACTCTTCTCTGTGGGTATATTGGCATAATGTTGTCTGTCTTCACAGGGTAGACTTAAGACTTGCAAATGTGTTTAGGTTCCAGATCTTAAGCACAATTATCTTAGCTTCCAATTTAGGCAGCCATTAACATAGTTGTTCTCTGCTAAATCAATGCTCTCTCTTTGTATTAACGTATACATTAACATGTGGGTCTCTAGTGCCCAGGTTTGTTTCGTTATGGTGGACATAACCTCATTAGAGACATTTATGGAAAAACAAACTAAGTGATTCTGTACACCTGGTGTATGCAACTCCTTCACTCATGCTAGTCCCATATATGTCTCCCAGTTTACATATACTACCTAAGCTGTCATCTCACTGCCTAATTCATTGCCCTTTACTCTGTCACACTTTACACTGTACTTGCATGATGAACTGATGTTGTCTTTAAGCTGGTGAGCAGTGGTTGTTCAGGTGAATACAATTGTCACCTGCTTGTCTTATCTTAAAATTTAGGAATCTCTGGGAATTAAATTCAGAAACGTAGATATGCTGGGCAGATCTGAATATACAGCCTACTCATCTGGAATCCCTGAAGGCATTCAGCCTTACCAGCACCAGAGAAGGATTCGTGCAACACAGTTTATGAGCTTCCTCAAGAGCCCAGCTCTGTAAAAGAGTTGTGCAGGGGTGTTGGGGACACCAGGTAGGATTTCCAGCTGCTCAACATGGATAAGGGTGCCAAGGTGGAAAGGGCAGAGAAAGACGGGAGGAAGGAGGAGGGTTGTATGTTGTGTGCTGTGTGGAGGAGGGTTGTGGGTTATGTGGCTTAGAAGGAATAACTGTGGTGGGAGCCTCCCCTGTAGAGGGCTTCTTCCCCCTCCTCACATCTGAGTAATTGAGAGGCATTGTTGTTTGCCTGAAGATGAATAATTCTTTGGTGTTCAGATGGCTGATGACACATTGTCCTTCTGTTTGTGGACTCGAGCATAGCAGAGAAATTTCTGATTGTTTGGCTGTAGCATTTGTTACCCTGGCAAGAAGCAAGCACCACTTACAATCTGCTGTGAAAAGGCTTGGTGTCTCTCAGGCTGCCTCTCAGCCCATGTGTGATGGTTGTAAGTTGTTTTGTCCTTTCTTAACTTAAGCCAAGCAAATGGTGTTAGCTCCTGCTCCCTGTGTTTCTTGGGGGGAGGCAAGGAAGAATTTGTAAAGGGAGGGAAAGGGCCTGGATGTGGATTACTAAGGAGCACAATCTGCAATATTTGCCTTTGCTTTAGGAGACGTTATAGCGATTGGAGTGAGTTGCAGCTCTGCAGTCTGTACCTTGCTCTTTTTATGACAGTTTGTTGTACAGTACCTACGAGGTCCTTGGATAGGGTTCTGAGTCTGAATTGCCTCTCATTTCCATGTCACATTTTCTTTGGGGGGACCTGGAAATCTTTTCTGCTGCAACTCTTGGCAGGAATTTATGCTCTTCTGCTTACTATTGCAGTGGTGGGGACTAGGCATCAGAGGCTGCCAGAGGATTAGAAAGTTAAATGGCACCAGAGCTTCTGCTGGGAGGGGAGAAATAGGGTGAAAGGAGGGCAATGTAATCACCTTCCATCAGAGAATTGCAGATGAAACAGACCAGAGGATGTAAATAACAGTTTTACAACACCAAGAATCATTTTAGAGGCCGAGGGAGGGCATGGCACAGACTGGCTGTCCCTCTGCTTCTGTCAGGCTTGGTCACTTTGAATTAATTGACTGTTTTTCTTCTATACAAACCCCATTTAATGACAGCAGTAGCTGAAGGTCAGGAGCATTTAGGGATTTTTTGTTGTTTGTTTTAACTTTTTTTTTTTTTTTCTGTTGTTAGCTGTTTTTCCCTTGCCTTTTTTTTTTTTTTTTTTTCCTTCTGAAGCTGGGAGGCAACTTTTGTGGTGACAATGAAAGGTGAGAGTGGTTAGGCAGAATCATACCCTATTTCTTGCAATAGGGCATTATGGAGAAGATAAGAGGAGTAATTAATATCATCCACGGGTACAGCTAAGCTCCATCTGGCAAGTTACATTTGCAGTACCTGTCATGTGTATTGCCTTGTCACCAGTGAATCTTTCAGCAGCATCTACCTGCAGTGGTCGATAAATTCAGACTAAGGTTGTGAGGAGAAAAAGTGAATCATTAACTCAAAACACCTATGTACTTTTACCAAAAAATCAGAAATCCACTTGTTAGTTATGTCTCTTTAAGCCAGAAATCATTTCTTTCTATCAGTAAATTTTATTGACATGACAAATTCCTTTTATTGTAGAACTGGGTAGGCTTTAGAAAACACAACTTTCAGGCTCTTTTGAGAGGTATGGATAAAAATTATGGTAAAAAACACAATATGAATTTTGATTTCAAAATTGTCAAAAGTATCAGAGGTCATGGATGGCCATGCTCATTTTTCCTAGAAGCCAATTTTCTTTAGTGAAAACCTCCATGTAAGAAAACAGGTGGCCAGTTCTAAAAGCTATAGAATAACAGGAAAGATATTCCTGTTTGTGAAAATTGCTAGTCCTTCTGAAAACACCAAGCCATGCTTTAGCAAAAAGTTCACATAACTGAAGAAGAGTATACTCATAAGCACTTGTTACTGAAACTTGTTCATATATACCCTGAAAGTGATATGTATCAGTTAAACGTGGACTCTGCTATAACTCTGGCATGAAGTCCTTAGCAGGACTGTTTTTTTCTGGTCGCTGTTTATAGTGATTGCTATCTAACAGGATCGTGTTGTTCCGGATGCTGTTTCTGCTCAATTTTAATGCATCTGGCCTGATTCTTTTTTGCACAGAGCAGTGAATTTTGGGCTGTAACCCACATGGCAGCATTAGTGAAGCCAGTTTTAACTTGATTGACCTTCTTTGGCATTAAACCACATGCAGGTATTCATATGTCATGAAGTCATTAAAGGTTATAGACCCAGCTTTTACTTTCCTTCTTGCGTGTAATTTAGGGAAACTTGTAATTCAGTTGATGCCTTTGACATAGCACCAGGTAGAGGGAGTTAGAGGGAGTTGTCTAAAGCAATCCATTTAGCCAAATCTCACTGGGTAGAGCTGTGATTCTTTGTTCTGTAGCAACGGAAATGAGTGAATTTCAGATCCCCTTGACCGAAGGCTTCAGTCTCTGGGAGAGATGATCTGGCACCTATTGGAGCACTGTGTATGCATGCTAGCGGTAATTAAAACAGAAATTAACAAAATATATTTCCAAAGCACCTTATAGACTGAATCTGAGGCTTGTTTTTTTCATCATAGCTACACAGCTAATTGTAGGATAGAATCTAATTATTGTTTAATAGTGCATAACTAAAGCAGCAGTGGTTTCAGATGGCAACTAAAGATGGCATGAAGCAAAAAAACATAAAGAAACAGCATATAATTAACCCAGTTTTTGTGGCCTCAGGACACCACCCCTAAATCACATAATAATAATTAAAAAAAAGTTGTTGAATAGTCAAATGGTCTCACTAAGACTGTTTTCTTACCTCAGCAATGGCCCCTTCCAACATGCAAAATTACATGCACTGATTACACAATCCTTCCCATAGCACTTCATTTCATGGTGGTGCTTGTGTATCTTCTTAACCTGTGCAAGTAGTTATCTTCCACTGAGACAGCAAGTACATATTTTTTTTTTGGTTGGTTGATTGGATTTTTTTGTCATCCAAGAAAAGGCAAGTAGGTCTGGACAACAGTGAAGCAAAGTCCAAACCAGATCTGAATCAGTGCATTACAGGCAGTGCAAAGCATTCTCCATACTAATTTGCCACACTGCTTATTGAGAAGCAGGGGATGTTAGCTCAGGCAAACTAGTTCACATGTGACTCCAGATTGACATGATTTTATTGGTATGTGGTTATACTGCACGTGTTTTCAGAGGCAGAGCTGGACTGGCACGAGTATACAGTGCAAGTGGCCAACTTCAGTGGCAGAATCAGAGAGACAGCAAAGTGTAAATGTTTGGGACTTGAAGACTTCCCTTACTGAATTTTGCAGTTTAACAGGTCATCATCCATACGTCTCCACCCACCCCTTTAAGCTGCCTCCTGTCAGACCTGGCAGATCAGGACATAGTTCTTGTGCCTGAGCTGCTGCTTCAGGTCACCCAGGCTGTGCTCTGTGCCAGCCCCTTCAGATGAGCAGCTTACACGGTGTGCTGGCTCCTGAAATGTAGCCGGGGAGGCATGGGCACATGTTCTTTCTGGCTGCCCTTGCTGTGTGGGCAATAACCTCTGACTGATGGGTGAGGCAGACAGCTAGGGACTGTAACATCTTAAACGACTGCTGCAAGAGCCAAAAATAATGTCTGCCAGAACTTTTTGTTATAAACAAGGCCATTCCTTAATCTGGTGAGCTTTTTCAATGTGTTTGCAATGAATGCTTTGTTGAAGTTTCTCTGCACAGTGCCAAGTGGAGATACGTATCCAAAGCTTTCAATGGGATACAGTACGTGCTTCAACAGAATATCCTTTTCCCTAGGTGTATTCACCTAATAACTTATGTCTGGGACTGCTGTTCCTTCTGTGACAGCTCTGCCACTTTGAAATCCATCTTAAACCAGTGAAAGATTTTCATTAGTTGTCGAGGGTTTTCATTAAAATGTTCTGTGGCTTTGGCCTCATACACGGAGATCTCTCTCCCTGTGTTGGCATCCCATGAGAATGGTTTATTCATTACTCCTTCTGTACCAGGCTAAAATCTTACGGCTTCTGAGGGATTTCTTTCTCTTTAAAAAAGAAAAGTCAAGTGAGCCTAATTATTTCCCTGCCCAGGAGTGCGATGTTTCTTATTAAAATACACCTCAAGTGGCATACCTGCATGGTCCTTTTGCTAAGGCTGAGCTGCTTGCTGTGCTGTTCAAGGCTTTTGTAAAAAGATGAGCTCACATGTGCTTTCCAGTCCTTACTGTGTTGTCTTTATCTTCAGACCTGGAAAACATATCAAAGAAAAACCATTCATGTCAAGCTCTGGATTTTTTTCTTCTAAATTTAAAAAGGATTTCTAAGATGTGGAGCGCTTCTGAATGACCTCTGCTGTGCTTTCTGAAGCTGCTCTGCTGTGGAGCATTTACGTGCTGTCAGTGGCAGCTGTCTCTCCCCAGAGAATTCGCAGTAGCATTGTTAGACTGCAAGGGCTCTGACTTAACCTTTCCTGTCTCTTTCCTGCATCTTTTTTTCTCCCCCTCCTTTTTTATTTTTTTCTTCTTCTCCCATCTTGTGCCATTACATCACACTTTCTCCTTTCATACGCAGATCTGCCACAACCCCCCCTTGTTTCTTCCATGCTTCTACATTCTGTTTATTATAATCTCAACAGAATAGAAACCTTATCCACTGATACAAACTTACTGACGTGGTATTGCTTTTCTGAGTCCCACAGATGCTAGGAGTCCTGTAACACCCTTGCCCCCTTTGAACAAGGTGTGCCCTTCCCTCTTCTAGCAGGTTCACAGAGCACAGAGAGGAGGAACCTATTCCCTGCAATGGAAGGATGGGAGGCATCTGCCTTGCAGGGCTAGTCCTATTTTCACTGACAGGCATAGCAGACGGTAGCTGCGACCCTGAAAGAGGCAGGAGGTTTCAGAAGATGCTATTACCTGCCGAATGCACCTGTTTATGTCTTTTGCATGTATGTGCTCCATTTCTCTTGGATTCTGTCCCTGGCTGTTGATTCCCAGAATGTGAGGATTGACTGCCTTATAATATTATCCTGGCTAAGGTACCTGCAGGCACTATTCATGAAAACGCCTAATCCTCCCAGGATGTTTGTTATTCAATTAGCCCTGGTAATATAGCAGTACATTTCACAAAATATATCAAGTATTGACAGTTACTTGTTTAAAATCAGATGCTTTTATGTCTTAGTTTTGCATTATAGCACAGCATAAATGGGACCTCTGGTCAACCATACCTGTTATTTGATGTATTCTGTAATACAGTCTTTCTCTCATTTTCCAAACTAAGCTATCCCAATCCATAGACAGTGGCAGCCGAAAGTCAGTGGATACCGGAGAAGCAGATTAAGTTGGCCTTCATTAAACTCCATGCCTCTAAGAAGAATGCTCTGACTCCTGTGTAACTGTTAACTTCAAAGCTGAGTCATGTAACTTCACTCCACTGTAGTCAGTGTAGTGACTGCACAGAAGTGAAGACTTCAGCTAGCTATAAATTCAAATAACTTGACTCTTTTCTTTCAAACTGAAATTACGTGAATTAGAAATAACCACGTACAAGAAAAGTAGTGAGAAAATAAGCTTCTAATCTAGTTGTTACTTTATGCTAGCCTTCTTGCTTTTCTTTTTATGCTCTCTTCTTTAAGGGGAAATGACAAGCTCAAGGTCCAGTTTGTGACCAACTTCTACAGTTTTATGACAACCTCAGCATTATGTTGTATGTGCTACCCAGTGCAGTCCAAGGGCTGTTTATTTTCTGTCAGTAAAGCAGGACTTCATTTCATTCTTGAAGTAAAGTCAATTCATCAGGGATTCTTTGATTACTGCAGAAATGGGTAGGCATGACAATCTGGGATTAGGAGAATTGTGACTGTTCCCTTCAGTACCTACCCATGGCAGGTGAGGACTTCCTTTCTGCTGAGGGGTCTTGTCTTAATGGGTCTTGATGCCAACAGGCTGTGATCTGATGCTTGCAGCTGGGGTGGGAAAGGCCTACATTTCCTCTAGATTGCCGATGCTCAGGGGACTTATCTGCAACAGCTTTATTTGGAATGCTCATTTCTAGAGCAAACCCAGAATTCTACTGCTCCTGAATTGCCTGAGATCACTCGTCAGACAAAGTAAGAGGGAAAGCAAACGGCATGGGTTTAAATTTTCTGACTATTAGCCTAGAAATGGAGTCATTAAAAAAAAGAGGTGTTAACAGTAAAATGTAATTATGAGATGTGTTTAAAAGTAAGGATGTTTCTAAACTCATTCAGTATTTCAGCTGGGTGGGGAAGTTGTCAATTAACTGTCTCTGCAGCTGTCTAGCACTGAAGTAATCCTTCCTTGGAGCATTTCTCTTGTCCTTGATGAGAGCCAAAATCTTCTTTCTTATCTGTCTATATTTTCACGGCAGCTTCTGCTGCCATTCAAAGATACGAAGTGCAACCCTTCCCCTTTCTGGGAGATTTTCTGAGATAACAATCCTGTTGCATTCTTTAATTGACATATGCCTTGCTGATAGACAGTACTCTCTCTAGTACTGTGCACCAGATAGAACACTAGAAAAAAATCTCTAGGCCTGAACTATATGATAATAGGAGTCCATTATAGGAAAACCCTACATGAGTCACTGAGTTAAATTCCCCCACTACTACAGGCACCTTTTACTGTGGTCTCTTCAATAACATTTTGTTCCTAGGCTTTGCCTGATATTTCAGTGTAATATTATGCTAGGCACTTTAACTTTCTGGGTGCCCAATATTTACTTCCTTATGTAAAGTGACATTGATATTTCTATTTTCTTTTTTTTAAACTATTTTCAGATGTGTGGCTGAAAAAATACTAATTAATTGCTTGTATTAGTACTATTAGGTTATGTCTGATGCATTTCTTCCTAGAGCCTAAAGACACCTCCCCTTAGCTGACAAATCATCATGGAGAACATTGGCAACATCAAATACCCTTCTTTGGAATTACTTTTATTTATTTAAAGCACAAGAAGCCAAGCAGGGGTAGAGTCAGAAGTAATGAGCTCCTTTCTGGGATGCCGCAGAAATGAAAGTTGCCCTTGACAGGACTCCGTTTGCCAACTTGCAAATTGAACATACACTTGTCTTAACTCACAAGCATGGTCATATGGTAAAATGGGTGCTGTTTTCCCTCAGCCTGGTACTGCAGAGATAAATGAAAATGAACATACAGCTCAGCATTTGTCACTGCTGGGACTGAAGCTAACCACAGCAGATGATGACAAGCTGTGCATGCAGTGTGTTCTATTCTGAGCTGTATAAAAATAACTTTCCTTTTCTTTTCTTTTCTGAATACTGACTTCTAGTCCTGTCCAGCCTTGTTCTCCAGAGCACAACTTGTTAGGATTTCTGGGACAAGCCTCCACTTATGCCTGGAAAAAAAGCAAGGGACACCATAGATATTTAATAGCAGCTGGGTGATGCACTTTCAGCAAGTGGGTCTTGCCTGATACGATCATTCCAGTGCAGGGAACTTGGATGGCTCTTCCCTGTGGCTCGAGTCACAGAAAAAACATTGGTCTGAACTTACAGTGACCAGTCTCAGATCTGAGCTTTTTTGATCTCACTCGAAAGCATTCACTTGGCCATCAGTGTAAAAGCTCTAGTTGTGTCCCTTCCTCCATCCATTCTGCAGTGTCCTAGATTAGGGAAAAAGGATGTTTAAAAAAGGAGAAGGTGGCCTGAGCTGCAGGTCAGAGACAAGAACAATTAGGAAAGATTTTGAGCACTTAGGCTGTCAAGCAAAATGTGATATCATTCTCTTTAGGCCCATTTTACATTCAGTCAGGCTATGTTGATGAACTTATACTTCTTAATAATAAATTCGCTAAGAGCTTTCTTACAGGCGAACACACCGCATAATTTTAGCAGTAGTACTCAGTGAGCCTGTGTCCAGGTTTTGTTGTTGTTTTTGTTTGTTTGGTTGGTTGTTGTTGTTCCTAGTACATACCTCAGGCTATTTCTTTGAGTTATGTAAAACTATAATTGCTGAAAGCACTACCATGGTATCTGATGGTTACCAACAGCTACCAAATGCTGTTAGTAGCTGTTTGACCTGTCAAAATTGAATATAAATGTTGGACTGCTCTTCGTGTTGAAAAATGAAGATATATTGCCAAATATTATCAGTTTGGCTTAAAATATCTTACTGAAACTTTTGATGGGAAGGGGAAGAATTTTCACTCAATGTCATTTCTTAACTTCACTATTTGTTCCTGTCTCACAATGACTTTCTGTCACTATTCCAGTTACCTCTTATCAGCCTCTGCCTGCTCTTATGTCTGGTATCTGCACCACACAGGAAAAGGATTATTGCTTTTCTTAAATTAATACTTGCAGTACTTTTTAATGCATGGATAATTTGTTTGTGTCTTAGTTTCTGTAAAATGTTCCCTCTATAAAGCCTTCATTTTATATAGAGGCTAAAAGAAAATTCTCCTTTAGCATTGCAGACCTAAAACTCCAACTAGTTTTGTCATCTCCTGACAGCACTGCTCTCAAGACAGTTTTGCCTCTTGATTTCCTAATTTCTGCTGAATATATAAGAACCCCCAGGCTGGAATGTTGTCTTTCCCCTCTCTGTCGAGCTTCATGTTTCAGAAACAGACCGTCCCCAGCTGGAAGGACCTTAAAGGTGATTCAGACTTTGAGCGTCACAGCAACTTCTAATACTTCTTCAGTTATTGTTATATGACAAGCTTCTGCATTGCTGGCATGTGTAAGCACCAGTGATACTATGTTCACTGAGATGGAAGGAACATTAAAAAAAAAAAAAAAAGACTATTCATTTTGCTAGTATATAGTCTTTTATTAATCCTCTAGAGGTTTTCCCCACTTTTGAAAGCAGTGAAAAAGCCTGTGAATAATTCACGTGAATGAGAAAGAGACAGTATTTACTGCTGCCAGATCTCCCGAACACACCCAGTGTAAGTCAATAGTGGTTGAGAGTGATTATCCTTTGTAAGATTTCCATGGCTTATGTGAAATGAGTGCGTAGGTATTATATTATGCCATAATGTATATCTTATATAATGTACTTGGCTATAACTGCTTTCCTTCTTCATCTATATAAGTCTTCAGTAAACCTACCACTGGTTCAGGTGTGAAGTAACAGGGGGGCAATTTGATGGAAACTGGTATTAGTACTAACCCACAACGTAGTAGAATTGATCCTTCACTTGTCAAGTGTTGCACTGTAGTGTACCCTTCACCTGCACAGGAGTATGGATATTATCTACCATTTTCTTCCTCTGTTCATGTAAAGCCCTAGGCATTGCATACAGCTCACCTCTCCATTTTAGAATAAATTTTTCCCATGCTGAATATGTAACCATTTCTGGAGGAAACCTGCCTGAGGACAGGACAGTAGAATACTTCTGTCATCTTCTGGCACCATCTTCTCTTCAAGGAGTGCTTCCCTCAGGAAGAGACTTGGTAACCCAACTTTAGAGGCTATAGGCTGTCTGGCAACCTTCATCGCTCTCACAGGACTTAAAAAGAATTTCTAGGAGTTTCAGAGCTGTATTCTAAATCTAGAAAATTCAAGTAGCTCACATTCCTATGCAGATAGAAAAAAATGGGGCAAACGTAAGTCAGTCCTTCATAACATCTGCTGTATCAGCCAGGATGCCATCTTCCACTATAGACATTAGACCTGACATTTGAGCCACTGCCATAGGAAATTTTATTGGAATGATCTGGACAACTCCACTGTCCTGAACTTTCCTTCTTTACCACGAGTCATTCTTTCCAAAAAGAATCACAAGCTTGGAAATTCAAGTGGAAGTGCAGCTGAAAGTAAATCAGTTGTGAAGCTGCTGGTTACCCAGTTTTTATGTATTTATTCTTTTATGTTGTTGCTTTTGTGGATATTACAGATCGTATCTGAAGTACCCTGGTAAAGGAGTAACTATAGGGAACGCTCTTGCTGCATGAACAGGTGAGCTCCTTGGTGGCTTCCCTGAAGTAGGTCTGCACAACCCCTTGCTGCCATCTCCTCCTGTGGAAGATGTTTTCCACCAGAGCAGCCCAAGGGCAAAGATGATCCAGTGGTGAGAAAATGAAGGCTTGAGAAGCTTACTTGACGTTGCTGTGCTACTGTCTCTTGCCTGGCCTTTTCAGCAAGGACCAGTGATTGCACAGAGCTAGCCGTGCTGCACTAGGACTTGAAGAAATGATCACATTAGCTCTGGAATTACACAAATATATGGAAGCGCTGCCACAACTTGTTTGTTTCAGGTCAAGGCACTGCAAATGCCGCTAGGTAATCAGATCCAGGGAAAACACTGGCTGCCTTGACCTTTGAAGATAATATATTGTGTTGCAATCAGTCACACTCTTTTCCTTTCACATTCTGTCTCTCTCTTTCTCTCTCCCTCTAATTTATGCACTTCATCGGTAATGCAAGGCCTTTTCATTTACAACTGAGAATGGTAAAGTTATTTCATAGTCTTTTTTTCTTTTCTAAGCAGATAGATATAGAAACATTAAAGGGAGGGTTTTTTGCAATATTCTATTTAATGATTAATTGAATGCTAATGAAAACCACTATACTCTGGATACTGATCTTGCATTTTCAGCAAAATAATATGGGCATCATAGACAGTAGTAGGTAATCTAGTTTATTTGGTTTAGTTTATTAAAGAGTATCAAGATTGATCCAGTCTATGCCAAAACTGCAGTTTTATTAATTCATTGCTTGCAGTACACTGAGTTAAAAAAAGAAAAAATTGCTCCCCATAGCTACACAATATGTTACACCAGCAATCGTATTTCTGCATATTCATGTATTAAAGTGAAGGGATGACTTCTGTTCTTTTTCTGAAGGATTCCCTTAAGCATCATAGGGGGTGCTCAAGGTGCTGAAGCACCCCTCCTCTGAAGGACAGGCTCAGGGAGTTGGGGTTGTTCAGCCTGGAGAAGGCCAAAGGGAGCCATTATAGCAGCATTCCAGTACCGAAAGGGGGCCTACAGGAAAGCTGGGGAGGAACTCTGTCAGGGAGTGGAGTGATAGGATGAGGATTAATGGGTTTAAACTAAAAGAGGATAGGGTTAGATTAGGTATAAGGAAGAAATTCTTCACTCAGAGGGTGGTGAGGCACTGGCACAGGCTGCCCAGAGAAGCTGTGGATGCCCCATCCCTGGTGGCGTTCAAGACCAGGCTGGATGGGGCTTTAAGCAATCTGGTCTATTGAGAAATGTCCCTGTATGTGGCAGGAGGATGGAATTAGATGATCTTTTAAGGTCCCTTCCAACCTAAACCATTCTATGATTCTATAGATAGTAAAGATATATATATATATATATACACACATATACTATAACCTGTAAAGCTGTCTAGATTGAGAAGGAGACCTTTAAAAGTGAAATCACCCCTGAAATACTGTTCACAGTGGTAAAGTCTTGAGTTTGACAACTGAAATATTCTTATTTCCTGTATGTGTATGTATTGAGAATGTGACCAGAGCAGGCATTCAACCATTCCCATTAAATGGCAAATATCCCAGAGGCCAGGGATTATATGGATTTAGGGAAAGAAGTCATCTTAAAAAAATATATGATTCCTGCAGAATAAGATTATGGCATACTTTCTGAAGGAAGTTTCCTTGCAATGAGAAGCGTTTGGTCTTCAGCATTGATGAAGTTCACTCTTGCCAGATGTTTTCAATTAAAGATGATCTGAAGGCTCAAAAGAGTTGTTTTTAAAAGAATATTTGCAGAGCTGGAGGTGATGCTACTGAAAACTAAGTTGAAGTAGTGTTCTCAATTCTACGACTCATACAGGTTGTTCATGTACTTCTATGCACCTGTCAGTGTGGTCATACACAGGAGAGGAGAGATAATGATTTTCCATCAAATGGCCATCCTGCTGTTTTTCGTATTGTTGCCAGTCAGAAACCTATGGCTTTTGCTGCAGTACAAAATGATTAATTACCAGCAAGGAGGGAAGAGCTACTTCCTTCCCTATCCCTTGTAGAAACAGCTGAGCTTTGATGTGTAGGTTGATACTAGCATAACAGGTACTCCCAAAGTCTGTGACACTGGGGGATACTCAGCAATGTTCCAGAAGCAGAAAGCCACATTTAATTTGCATATGAATTCACATACATATTTTAGCCATAATGTATTCCTGAAGCAACACTATTTTGTGCTCTTCTCTTCTGTAAGATACCATCAGCTATTGAATCAACAGCATTTATACCAGAATGTTGTCGAGACAAGTTGCAGGGCACTTCCATATCTGCATTGAATCAAGGATCTGTATATCGCCGCCTCCTCTGATCCTAGCTTACTGACCTCTTGCTCACTCATTCTAGCTAATGATTCAGATCTGCTAGAGGAAAGAGTACTTCTTCAAATAGCTAGTGGTCTTCTGAAACCTCTCTTATTCCTGCTTCTCTCCAGCCTGCCTCTCTATCCCAATGACCCAGGATCACTCTTCCAATGAGAGAACAGCCATGACAGAAGCTCATGATGTGCCTCCCTGCTAAGAGAAAATGTTTCCCAGGTGAATAGGTTAGGCTGATAAAGTGAGAGAAAACAATTGATTCAGCTATATAGTCATTGTCTTTAATGTACTGATATAAAGCACTTGGGATTTGGAATATTGTGGTATAAGAGTTCTCTCATATAGGACATACTGCCCTGATCCTAAGGCAATATATTTGACAATGACTATAAACAGAGTAACAGTGTAGGTTTATATGGTCATTGCTAGCTGTGAGTCTAGGGTGCTCATTCTGAATATAATGGGATACTGAATATGAGATTAGAGAAATTAGTGTTCTCTCCAGGTACATGATAGGACAGGGGTTGTGACTGGAGGGACCAAAGCTCTGATCTGCTTTGGCAAATGCTGTGTTACTATAAATTGGTCCAAATCACTTGGTAGAAGATTGAAAGAGGAGGCTTCACAAGCCAAGAGAAATGTCAGTTATCAATTGGATTCTTTCAAAAAAGCACACTCTTTTTTTGTTCTCTTCTGTATAGTGACTTCTACATTGTGCCTTTGTCACAAATCTTATTTTTTGTATCTGACAATTCACCCTTTTCCTTTAAATAAAGAAATCCAAGAGCGTTCTCTATCATGCATGTCCCCAGTTGCCACTAAGTATTGAAGAGTGTCTTGAACTGAGGCCAGAACAGATGCCTCCGGGCTGCACAGCTATGAAACACACAGACACTAGATAAGTCATGTATGAAAATCAAAGCGATCAGTCCTGTAGTCAACAAAGAGAGAAGCAATCAAAATTAAGAATGCAAGATCTCCAGAAATAGGAAGATCGGACTTGCTTTTCTCAATAAGGCATACAGTATTCAGAATATCTTTGGCCAACCTGTACACTTTCTCCTCTTTATCAGGATGGAGTCTCTGGGGGAAAAAACATTCGTTATTCTTTATAATATGTAGTTTAAAACACGTCCCTTGCATATTTTGGCATTGAAGCTGCTTGGAGTTTATGTTTACAAAAGGAAACTGGAATAATACACTTCTACTTGTCTCTGTAGATAAACAGACAACTGCTTTACACATACACACGGATATATATGTATAGATTATCATAGCACAGAACTGGAAAACAAATTAACCGGAACCTGTTTTCAGGTCAGCCACTGTTCTGCTTTGCAGCATTGAATTAATTACTAGAACTCTAACTTTCCAGTCATAAAGTGTAAATATGCCTCTCTCATAGGATATTGCTCAATTGAATTAACATCCATAAAATACCTTGAGGTTGGATGAAAAGTAAGTGCACAGAAGAGTGGTTTTGTACTTCTGATCTTCTGCAGTAGTGGGATATCAGGTAGGAGGCATAGGAGCTAGGGCCATCCAGGAACCTCAGAAGAAAATGTTTTGTAGATCAACCTTTTCCTAGATTGAAACTATTTGTTCCACTGAGGGAAGTTATGAAATGCCTTCAGTAGGAGCTGCGATCGTTCTGCCTGTAAAGGCAAGCAAAAGGCAGAGAAATAGGTTGAAAGAGTAACTGGTGACCATCTGCTGAGATCTTTCTGTGTATTTGTTGGGAACTATTTCAGCTGTTTTGACAGCCTGCCTGAAAGGATCAGAACACCCTGCACTGTGCAGGCATCTCGAGCGGTAGCAGAGAACAACGCCCTTGGCCCTTAAGTTATCTGAAACTGTATTATGGGAAGTATGCTTTTTCTCTGTTTCCTTTATAACAAACCTTTCCAAGCAGGGTTCCTACAATGCTGCACTTGTGACATGTTTTTGAGGTAGAGGTATGTACTCTTCTTTTATAGATAGGAAAGCAAATGCAGAAAGCTCAAACATTTTGCCTAAGGCTGCACAGTGAGTCAGTGCTAGAGGATGAGTCTGGAGCATGTGACTCAGTTCCCTTACTGTGACTGCATGATGCGCTCCCTGATGGATGCCGTCATTTCAGTTAACACTCACAGCTTAAAATGGGGAATAAAACGGGTATTTTGACTAGCACAGTGCTGCCTTATTTCCTCAGTGTCATGTCCTGTTCCCATTTGCACAAGAGCATTCTGTTACCTTCAGCATTTTCCTTGAAGCTGCTTGTTTTTGTTTTTGTTTCTTTTAAGCCAGGATTGCATACAATGAGGCTGGGAAGAAGCTCATCAGAGCATCTGGTCAATCTGAATAGATGTTTGTGTGGTCGGTTCTTCTTAAAAAAAGGAAAAAAAGCTCCTAAAAATTGAGATTCTGCATATCCTTTACCAAAATCTTCCCAATGGTTATGCATTGGGAAGGAAATTTATCCTAGTGTATGATATCTCCATTCCTTCAAATCAAGCTCAGAATTCTTGTCATCCACATTACAAGCAGTGCTCTTTACAGTGCACTTTTACATATTTTAATATTGCTGCCATGTTCAGTCCAGAACTCCATGACTAGAGAACAGGTTTTTTCTTTCTTCTGGTCTCTGTTTTTTGGAGCTGTGATTGTTCTTGTTGCTATCTCCTTGATAGTCTCCAGCTCTTTGCCCTGTATATTAACAGGATTTGTAGTGCTCAAACACAGTGCTCAAGAGAAAGTTTTACCAATGTTGAATACATTGAACAGGAAACAATAGAATACCTCTGGCTTGTATTTGTGAGATAAACCATATCTGTATTTATACATCTTGGTTTATTTTTCCCCATTTTAACATTAGTCTACTTTTTTTTTTTTTTTTTTTTACTTCCTTGTATCCTGTGGTGTACTTTTATCTCTAGGTCTTCCTCTTCAGAACTCATGCCCAGCTGGTCACCAACCGTTCTGCAGTCAGACAGCTTTATTTAAACCTGATGTAGAAATTTATGTATATCTTTATTAGATTGCACTTCCTATATTTTCAATCTTTTATTTCATATTTCTTATTTCGAACACAGTTTGAAGTAATTTCCATGTTTAGCTTTGTTGCGAGCTCCCAAATAATTTAACCTGAGAATTTAAGTTAGCCCACCTTTTCTTTCATCATCCAGGTCCTAAAGAACTTAATGACTGATACCAAAACCAGGACAAACCTATTTAATATGATCTTCTGTTTTCATTGTGAATTATTGCTAAGTATTCTCAGAATAAGATTTTTCTGTTGTTTTTGCACTATTTTAAGTGCTTCCCTGTGGCATGTGAGAATGTGTTGAGGGATATTCAAGGTGTAATGTGTTCTGTTTTTACACCTGTCACCAATCAATAAAGAAGACAGACTGGTGTGACACAGTTAGTTTTTGACAAATCCAGGTGTCCTGCTACTCACCCTCTTGTTAAATTCCAAGCACTTGAATTTTGAATATTTTTCCCTTCTTCTTCGATACTTGAGAATTTAAGTTAATAATGCTAATGCTACCTAAAAGTTATAAAAAATGAATCATGATGGTGGGCTTCTGTATCTCCTACCAGCTGAATCAGCTGACTTGGACTTGTAATTTGTTTTGGAAATCCTTTGTTAACTGTCTGCAGTAATACAATAATCATTATCACAGGTAGAGTATCAGAATCAGGATGTCCATTCCATATAAAATTATTGGGTCAGCTCAACAATGAAGAAGTAAAGGGGAAATTTTTGCTTCATAAAGAGTGTTATAGTATTGCTGAGTAATTCTGTTCTGGCAATACAGCACTGGTATGCCCCAAACCTTCTTTTTCCATGAAGACAGAGATTAGAGTAGTAAAAGGGAGAGGTGCCTGGATTAACAAGAAAAGGTTTCTGATAGAGTGGAAAAAAAAAAGGTTTCTGATAGAGTGGACCAAAAAAAAAATAAAAAACACTAATCAAAACTACTGTAGCACAGAAACAGAAAACCTGTATGTGATTTTTGATATGTTTTTGTATAGCTCAGTGATACAGACTTCAGGAAGGTTGGTTGAAATGGTGATTAGAAGAGTTCAATGTGTGAAACAGCACTGAAGTTAATATATTATGAGAGAGAACCCAGGGTTAACTTTGCACTTGTCCAATCTGCTAGTATTTATTCTGTGCCATCCACACAGCGAAACAAATAAATGGGACTTTTTCAGTCTTTCAAAAATTCTTTTTCAAATAGGGTAGGGAAACAAAGCTGTCAGAGAATAGGAGGTAAATGTCTGTCATTTATTTGAAACTAGCAAAGGACTGAAAACCAAAAAGATAAATAAATGCTTGATTTTCAGGTTAATAGGAAAATGAATAAAGGTTAATGGATAGGTGCCTCAAATTTCTGTTTGAGGACCACTGTTATTTAATCAGTGATGTAGAAAAGGAAGAAGGCAGTAATGTTGCAAGATTTACAGATAATGCAGAATTATTTATGGGAATCAGTGAGAAGACCGTGAGGAATTTCAGGGGCACCTAATCAAGGAAGTGATATTGACAGTAGAGCATCATATGCAATCCATTGTTGACAAATACAAAGTAATGCCCATTGCAGGGAATAATTTGAATTGTTCATAGACATTACTGAATTCTAAGTTAACTGTGACCATTCAGGGAGAAAAAAAATAGACCTGCGGGACATTGCCAGCAGCTCAGTGAAAACATCTGCTCATTGCACAACAGAAGTCAAAAAAAGCTAATACTACACTGTGATACAGAAATAATAGGCTCGAAAATTCTACTGATCATGCCATTATTTAAAACAGTGGTACATCCTCACCAAGGATGTGGCATTCATTTCTGCACATAGTATCATAAAATAGCATAACTAAAGCAAGTTCAAAAAACAGCTGCGAATGTTGACAAGAAATACAAGAGGAAATACTGCATCAGGAAATACTGAAGAGGTTTTGACTGTCCCGGAAGAAGGAAGGAAGGCATGATGAAAATTCCTGAATAATTTGGGAAAGAAATACTAAACCTTATTACTTGTCCTTTCTGAAACTGCAAGAACAGGAGGATTTCAGTGGATCTGAAAGTTGATACATCTGAAGATGATAGAAGAAAATGTGTTGTATTCAAAAGATAATTAACCTGTAAAACTAATTACAAAAAGAGCCTAAACCAAAGAATTTATCAGTGCTCAAAAGAGGATTAAACAAGTGTATACTAATGAGAAAAGCCTAAGTAATATTTTGTAGGTTTCCTAAAAGAGATTTAAATTTGTTTTAAGGCATTAATGGAAAGACACCATAGAATTAAAGACAGTCTGTAGCAGTGGGTCCATGTTGCTGCATAAAATGGTGAGTATAGGCTGTTTCTGGAGACAGCAGCTTCTCTTCTCTCTGGGGAGTAGTACATCGTGCTGGTTTAGATAAATGGATCATTCATCTGATCTGGTTGAGTAATTGCCGTCTTCTTACGGATGACATTAAACTTAGTAAATGAAAATTTATTAAGCATGTTGCAAGAGATTGCTTTTTGTTTTGCTTTTTCAGATGGAAATACCTTGCTTAGAATGAGAACTTGTCAAGTCAGAGGACCTTTGTTAGCACTGAGAGATTGCTAATGGTAGTATATCTTGTACTGTTAGAGATACGCTGTCCCCTGGGGTTTTTAATAAAAGGTTAGATGTGGTACTTAGAGACATGGTTTAGTGGGTAATGGTTGTAGGGGGCCGTTTGGACCATATGATCTTGCGGGTCTTTTCCAACTTTTGTGATTCTATGATTAGTGGTAGTATACCACAGTATAATTACCATTTTACTGAAATGTTACTGGGAACAGAATCCATCCTGATACCCCTTAGAATACAAGGATTTATTGTAAATAACAAATTATTGTGTATAATTTATCACCTTCTGTTTGAAGAAACGAAGTTAAGAAAATTTTGAGCCTGGGAAGGCTCTTCAGCATGTTCACATGCTTAAGAAAAAAAATAGCCCATTTTGCCAACCTTGTATGTAGCAGTGAGATCAGCTGTATAGCAGGCACCAAAGATAAGGAGTTGCTATCTGTGGTACAACAAAAGTTGTCACTGTTATGAAGTCACTGATGTGATGAAACAGTGAAATACACAGCAAATGAATAATTAAATCCAGATGTCATTTCCATTGTTGAAAGGCATGAAAGAAAAAAAATTACGACAAACTCTCTAAAAAATCACTTAAAAGGTATGCTGCACTTTTACCTTCAAAGAATGTTGCAAAATCCTTCCATGGCATAATCCAACATAGTGATGTATAAAAAAAATCAAACCAGATGGCTATTCAACACCCAGTAGTAAAAAGTCTCCCAATTTTAAGCACAGTGACTATAACTAGCTTCACAATTTAGTTTTCTTAAGGAGAAATAATGTAGTTATCGTTAAACTCCTTGGGAAACTAGCTTTAATAATGTTCTTTGGTTATCGGGGGTATCATTCTTCCTTCAGGCAGAGCTGAGGAAATGTGAAGTTAAAGCCATCATTGAGTGTGATAATGAAGTCAGCCCTTTCCAGTGCAAGACCACAGCAATTCTTTATCACTCCAAATGGGCTGTGGGGCTGAAAGCTGTTTTTCTAGTCAGTGAAGTTGCTGAGCTCACAGATAGCTATCATTCTTAGAACATATTTTGCTGTATGTGGAAGAGCAAGAATATTTAAAGAATGCCCCAAACCTACCATTCAAAACTGAAGAGACTGTTTTGAAAAAGAATTTCAACAAAAGAAAACATAATTCCATGGCCTTTCTAAGCTTTTGCCTACCTAAGATTTTAATTCAAACAGGGAGCCTCTATTTGCAACTTTACTCGAACTCACGTGCCTGTCTCTCATTTAACTTTACACTGTGCACACATACATCTCCACTCCTACTCACACTCACTCTTGCTCACATATGTGTAGACTGTTCATTCACTGGCATTGGAGGAGCTTATCCTTACACATACTCAAAATGCATAGTTTTTCATGCTCCTTTGCTGTTCACACGTGCACACAGGCATACAAAATTATATTAGATACATTGTATGTAAATACAAATTCTAATATCCCCCCACAAAGAATGAAAAGATAAAAGCATCAGATAGAAGAAAAGTAGGTGTAATTAGTTTAAAAATCATAAACAGGGCTGAAGCTTCATTGCAGTCCTCTACATGTATTCTCTGAATCATTTATTTAATATTCATTGACTTGCAGTCAGTTAAAGTAGCAGAGCTTCAGCATATCACACATCTACAACATTTAATGCTCTAAAATCCATTTCCACTTTCTAATAATCCCTCTGTGTATTCCTGGACTGATACTTGAATATATAATATATACACGCACTGGTACAAATATGCAGCTGCTTCTGATGCTGTGAAAATGGAATTTGCTGCTGTGTTGTTTCCTGCCACACCTTTTAAAACAATTTGTTGTTGTTATCTTGGAAATGATGGTAAGAGAGTTTAGTAGTTACGGTGTCCTGAACTTGCAGGTCACAAAACTTCATGCTGAGTTCTTATGGAAACTCCTGCAGTTGTACCACTAACGGCAATGGTCTTGACAGTTCTAGTTAAAAAAAAGATGGGGGTCTTTCTGGGCACCTTGCATGTTGGAAACTCTGAAACAATTTTATGTGAAGATATCTCAAACAAAGCATTTGTATACCATTATCAGAGGAACAGGGCATTTAGCCATCCAAAATGTCCATTACAGAGACCACACTGAGTTACTTGAGTCTTAACTCCTGAGGTTCGTTCACCAAGCCACAAGCCACTGAAATGAGCAGTAATGTTTTAGCAACAGTGCAGTGTCAGGCATGAGTCACACAGACCAAAAAATCAAAACATGTAACAGTTAGGTAGCCATAGTAATATTTATTTCTATTCCCTCTAAGTCTAGTGCAGCTGTAGCTGAAGTAGAGCCTCCAGCTAGTGTTACCTGCAAGAAGAAATAGAGATGCTTCATCGAGTAGACTGCTACTGCTGTAGGAGATGTCAGAAACACAAGGCTCTTCCTAACCTATGTGAGCTAAGAAACCATACTGGTATGTAACAGACAATGCTACAAACAGGTTATGTGCAGACCTTACCAGTACAAAAAAGAGAGTTTCAGAACAATTTTAAATAGAATTATCTGTCCTGTGATGCTGCTGCATGCCACTTTAGATGCCTAAATAGAAAAGAAAAAAAAAAAAAAAAAAAACATGATCCAAGCTGACAAGAAATGACGCAAAGTACAAATGTGCAGTTTGCTAAATGATAGTGAATGTGGTAATAGACATTAAACATATAAAGAGTATAAATTGTTCAGAGTGAGGCATTGAGAGCATATAAATAGGAGTATTGGACTGAAATTAAGATCAAATAAATACAAGTTGAAAGCAGAAGCAGTTTCATAAGAGCAGGACTTGGTAAACTGTGGAACAGTCTCTGCAGGGAAAAGCTGAATGTGTTGTTGTTCAGCAAACTTAGATCTGGATTGTGTGGAGTATAGCCGAACATGCTGTAGTGGGCTGTTTTATGCTGACTGTGAAGCAGGCAGGGACTGGTTTAGCTCACAGGATTAAAAAAAAAAAAAAAAAAAAAAAAAAAAAAAAAAAAACCTTCCACTTCTGGTGTCTGGGATCTGGTTTGTGTGTAAAAGGGTCATGAGGGGCCTTCGTCCTCAAAAACACTTAGGATATTTATTTGTAAAGAAAGCAATTGGTTAAGAAATTGAACCAACTGGAAATTTTCAAACAGCAATATTTTTATAAAGCTGTTGCAGAGAGGAAAGTGGTGATCTGTGCCAGCCAAACCACTATGGCAATGCTAGCAGCTAGCCAGTTATTCGTGCCAGTGGCAACAGCTGTCCCCAGTGTGACCAAACCAACAGTAAAAGCTGCTTCTATTTTTGTCATGATTCACATGGCCACAAGGAGAGGCAGCTTGATTTTATTTCAAATGTATCCTAGTTGTAGCCCCTTCTTTGTGTCCTGTCCGTGTCTGTGGCTCAAAACCGCACAGATTACCCATGAGTAGAAACTGACATTTCAAATCTGCCAGGGCTTGTGAAATGTTAATTAAAGCTTCGTGTTGCAGATGTGATGCAGATTATCTTTCATTCTTCTTGTTTTCTGCAAATGATTTCTTCTTGGCATTCTTGCTGGTATCTGCAGTACACAACTTTCATCCTTAGCCTTTGTCAAGAAGCTTGTCCTAAATGGGACTATCTCCAACATGTATCGTGGCTGTCCTGTCTTTTGCTTCGGTGACTTTGTTTTCTGTGAATTGTTGATGTGGCTCAGAGCTGCAGTAAGCCAGGTGCTGTGCGCTCAAGTCAACAGGGCGCTAAGCTATCTCTGCCCTCACATCCCGCTTCAGACTGAATTCTGTTACATTGCAAAACATTAGCTCTGAGCTATTGCTGACTGCTTTTAAAAGAAGTCTAATAAGCAATACATCATCTAATTCCACTTTTTGGCCTCTGAGCTTGTTCCTTCCCTTGGTGAAACCTGCACAGAGTGATGTAGTACTGTACAGAGGTAGGCAAGTTAGCACCAAACAAGCTTGCATGGATATTAGGAGCAGTTTAACTATGGCAGCGCAGATTATGTTGCGTGGTTGAGAAACTGGGAACATTGGCCAAGGTGGTATGCATAGGTTTATTGCTTCTCGTATCAAAATTTACTCACTCAGATTTCAACTATTTTTTTCCAAGCACTGGATTGTGTAATTTTGCATCATTCTGTATATAAGATTGCATACCTGAGTGTTACAAAAACATCTGCTAACAATTCGTAATGTTATGTCCTATTTCTCAGTGATGTAAGAAAAGAAAAATAGCTTTTAGGAAAAAAAAAAAAAGTGTCTTTCAAAGCTAGTTAGAAAATTTCATGTGCAACATTTTTCTGTAGCTTTGTTGAAAGCTATATAGCTTAACCACACATATTTGGTTTTACAAATTCTAAGATACCAATCTGTATGAATAGGCACCTTCATCCTTTGAATGTGCGTACTGTTCTAACACACCATTTACTTTGCATGTACACTTCTGTTATTTCAAGCTTCAAAATAACTGAATACTCCTGCTTGTACACACAAGTATATAAAACTGGTAGGGAATTATTCTCACTCTAGTTTTGAAACAGTAAACAGTGGACTCTACTATATTCTATAGTCTATTTCTTCTCCCGGATAACTTTAATAAAAATAGTTTCAAAATTTACAAAAAAAATATTCTGTTTTTAATTGAACTAGGATTTGTTTGTCCTGTGATTATCTCTAGTTAAGCTTAGCATAATCTACCATAATTATGATTAACTCCATGTACTTAATTGTACAATAAGTCTGAATTGATCTTGGGTTATCCCCTCCATTCAAGCTGTAACATGTAAATAGTTGCACTCAACATAGCACAGTTGTAGCCTTTAATAGCAGAGCTCTGCTACCTAGGTAATGAAATACAAGTGTTTTGTTGTTGTTTGGTTGTTTTTTTTGTTTGTTTGTTTTTCTGTCAGAAGGGTTTGGATTTTCTTCTTGGTGTGAAAGGACAGCATTCTGATTTGGGAATGGGAACAGTTTTCATAAGTGGATGAGATTCTCTGGTTCTTTTTAGCCTTTAAATCTATCAGTGGCAGGCCTCTGCAGAAACAGTCCTGAGTGGAATTTGTCTGTTCTTTACAGTTGCAGTGAAACCAGGTCTTGCAGGTAAGTCAAAACACTAAATCCCATCTGCTCTAGGTTTCTATGAGCTAGAGGAAAAAAAAAAAAAAAAAAAAAAAAAAAAAACTATAATTTGTGTTTGTAGAAGCATCTCTTAACGTGCAATAGCTACTGAGAAATAGTTAAGAAATGTAGGTATGTGAATGTTTTTCTCTCCTCTACAGTGGGATACAGCCAGAAGCCAACCTTGCCACAACCATGTGCTTGTGTTTCAAGGTTGTTGTTGTTGTTTTTATTTTTTTACAGTTCTTGAGAATGAGAGTGCTAAATGTAAATTACTAGTGTAAAATACTGATTGTGCAAGAAGGATTGCAGATTAGTAGCGACAAAATCTTGTTTTTACTCAGCATTTTCACTCAAAGATCCCTAACAGGTTCATGTATTTGTCTTTCTAGTCTCTCTTACTTCTCATATGCAGCTATCTTCTGCAGAGTGTAGAAGCTGTGTGCAGAAATAGCACACAACTCTTAAGAACAGGAGTTGGCTGGTGGTTCAGACTTCAGCAGGTGCAAATCCGCTTAATTCCTAAAGTTGCATTTGTTAATCCCCATTTTCATGCAGACCATGGAGAGGAAAAAAAAAAAAGCCAACAAAAGAAGGAAGGGCATATCTTGTTCAGACTTCTATAGGTACTTGTCCAGTAAAGATGTTAGTCAGACTTCTCTATAAATGTTGAAAGATTCATTGTTTTACAAGAATGTGAGGCATTAACTGCAGACATGGAATAGTGTGATACATCTTCAGGTACCTTGTAGAATGAATTATTTATCTATTTCATTTCATCTGTTAAATTTTAGCAAGTTAGTACATCAGTGCTCAAATCTTTGTCCATTTTCAATGTAGAAAGAGGACAAATCATACAGGATGCTGAAGGTGTAGTTATGATTGTGTAAAACAGTTTGCATGGTGAAAGAAATTGCCAGCCCTGTTTGAGATATAGCAATTGACTATGTCAGTGCTTCTAGTGCAGTACAAAATACACTAATCAAAACCATCAATGAGGGTAATTAAGTGAAATTGCTTTTATTTTGAATTGAAACTCTCTGAAAATTATAGCTACTGCATCAGGAGGAGTTTGTTGGCAGTATCTAGAAGCTGAAGGAGAAAAAGTTCTCAGATCGTTTTAATGAAGTTGCAAAAGCACATTCATTTTAACTCTTAGAGGTTAGAATTAGCCCAACTAATAATATTTTAGAATGTGATTATGCATTAGCAAGGAAGTGGTCTAGTCATCACTGTGGTGTGAGGAGCATTCTCCCATAAGCACTACACACCAGGTGTGAATGGCAGATTGTGTTGTGTTGTAAAGGATTCATATTAACAAGATTAGATTTTTAAATTCTGTGGGAAGTGAATGTTTTACTTTTGCAGCATTTATAAAGTTAGGAAAGCAATGAAATGTCTGATCCCTACTTGATGCTTTCAGTAGAGTGTAAAAGGTAGAAGAGGGGTTGTGGAGTTTTTACTCAGCTGAGCAGCTGAGCTCCACCACAATCGCGCTCTCACTCCCCCTCCTCAAAGGGAAAAGGGGGGAAGAAATTGTGTGGGAGAGAAAAGAAAAAAAAATATGGCTCACTGGTTGAGATAAGGATAATGTAATTAAAGGGAAAAGGAAGAGGGAGAAAATACATTCCAAGGCAGTGTGGAAGCATAGAGAAAAAAAAAATTACTCTGTACTTCTATCAATGATCGATGTTCGGCCACATCTCAAGAAGCAGGGTCTCAATACGCGTAGTGGTTGTTTGGAAGGACAGACGACTTCATAAGGAGAACTCCTCTGCTCCTTCCCCACTTTTTATTGCTGAGTGTGACACCATGTGGTATGGGTGGTTCAGGTCACGCTGCCCTGGTAATGTCCCCTCCCCACCTCTTGTCCACCCCCAGCCTGGCTCTTGGGGGCTTGGAGGGAGTCCTGATACAGTGCCAGCACTGCTCAGCAATAGACACAACACTGGCATGATACCTACCAGTGCTGTTCTAGCTGTAAGTGCAGAGCACAGCACTTGTATGGGCTGCTGCAGGGAGAGTTCACGCCATCCCAGCCAGACCCAGTAAAGGTGAGGAGTAAAGAAGTGTAATGTTCAACTTCAAAGAGTTTTGTGAAAATAAAACATGAAACTTGTGTGTCATTAAACATTTCACAGCACTCCCTAAATGTTGGCAGCCAAGTAATTTTGCCATTTCAGTTTCCACTTTTCTGGCCTGCAAATCTAAGAGACTTGGTGTGTGGCACACCAGTCTAAGTCATGACCCATAAAACTTGTTTATGTTACATTAAAAAATGAGATGAATAAAGCTTAACTGCAGAGGGAATGAAGGACTTAATTATATGAAGATGTCACTCACCCTTATTGAGAGGACAAATCACTGCTTCGATGCCCTGGCCTTTTCCATAAAGGTAAGCTGCAGATTTATATATTCCGAGTATGGCAGAGCACTGAAGAAAGAAATGGAAGAAAGATCTTTGCTCAAAGCAAGAGGCTGACAGCTACCGAGCAGCACTATGGGAAAGAGAAGAGCTGGTGTAAAAAACTGGTCCCATTTTACATCTTATTTTTGTAATTTTCCACAGTTAGGAAAGATCTGATATATTCTAAGACTGAGTAGGTTCTGTTCCTGGTTTTGGTAATAAGCCAGCCAGAAACTAATGTGATTTGTGATTTTGATATCATTTGAGCCTTTCCTGCTGGGATGTCATTTTTATTTTTTGAAAATCATATCTGGGGATCACCAGTTGCCATGCTTGGGGTCAGAAATGAGTTTCTTGCTTACTTTCAGGGCATAGAAAGTTACTTGTATTTTTTCATAACTTGTCAGTGTAATATAAGAAAGAGAGAGTTACTGTGTTATGCAATAGTTTTATTGAAATAGTGAAGAAGGTTGTGTGGAGGGGGAGGAAGATGTGAGGCCAGGAGGGAAAGGATCAGAGGAGGAAATCAGAAAAGGAGAGAGAATGAAAGATAGGTAGGACAGTGAAAGTGAACAAGCGTTGACAATCTTGGTTGATTGTCAGCAGTTTTATCTTGCTGGTGACAGGATACTTGTTTCAGCCAGAACTCTGATATGCACTGCTCAATGAAGAATAGAGAAAAAGTTTTTTTCTAAATCTCAGAAAAAAAAGTTTCATTCACATGCAAGTTCAGTTTCGTTTGAAGGCTCTGGGTTTTATGATATTTGATTCTAACCAACTTACCTATCTCAAGTCAGTAATATGCTTCTTGCTTTTAGCAGTAGGTCAGATGGAATTTTGCTATTGAGATCATCCATCATTGTAAATCGCTGTATTTTCTCTTTCAGGCCAGAGTCTGAAATAAGGCTGCCTATAAAGAAATCTGGGCTAGGATGTGAAGTAGTTCCTATGTGAATTGCCATATGTCAAATGGCAAACTAGAGGACAAAGAATAGAAAAGATCTTCAAGTTTCTCATTTCAGAATCAATTCTTATTATTTAGCATGGAAACAGCATGGTCTAATGCTGTGATGAAGGCAATGGTTGTCAGATAATACTTATACTTGTTACTTATTACTTTAATTCTTAATAATATTTAAATCTTATCCAGAAAAAATAGTACAGGCATTTTAGTAGTTATTTTTTATTTTTTTTTTTTTAATTTTAGATTTTGACTGTTACTCAGTTCAAAATATTAATGAACAGATTTACAGAAGAAAACATCTCCCACTCAATATTTGTAACAGCATAGGAAACTTCTATTTCTTACCTGAACATTCCTAAAATACCCATTTTCATCATCTGTTTGTGCCCCAAATTAACCTGTATCTGTTGATACTTCTCTGCCAACGCCCCAAGTCAGGGATGCTATAGCAGTAGGTAGACAGACACATAGGTAAAACTGTGTGATGGAGGCATTCTTTCCCTCCATCATCTGGAGGAAGCCAAGCCAATGTACCACATAAATGTTAGCATTATTGCACCAGGAGATGCTACAGTGATTACATAGCTCAGAGATTAGGACATTCCACTGCTGAAAGGAGAGTCTTGGTTTTGGTTTTCATCCAAGACTTGTATCTTATAAATTACACAAACTGTGCTGGGAGCAAGGAATAGTGTGGAGGATCCTTTGTTCTTTTTTTCTATACCTAGCAGAATGTAATAATCACTGCAGGTGGTGGTCCTGATGATACTCACTAGTGCTGCAGTGAAACCTGCAGTCTTCATTCCACTATGGCACAGAGCCAGCAAGTGGGGGGCAGATAGGACTTGCCCAGGATAGCCAAAGTAGTATGGATGAAAGCAGATTGCCTGGAAGATGGGGAAGAGTGTAGCAGAGCTTTTGACACAATATCCATGGCCTCTTGGTACTCCACACTGGGAGATGAGTAGTTAATAGGTAGACAACAAGGTGAGTGACAAACTGGCTGGACTATTGGGCTCAAGGATTATTGTTCGATCCTTCGGGGTCTGACAAATCACAAGTTACAAGCGGTATTTTCAGGGTTGTTGATATTACGCTGATTTGGTTTAATTGCTTTATCAACTTGAATGATGGGATGAATACATCCTCATAAAATTCACAGATGCCACCAACGGGTGGGAAGTGGTCAGTGTGCTGGAGGAATGGACCACAGGAACCTAATCAAGTTCAGAAAAGACAAATGGAAAGTCCAGCACATAGAGCTTAACCCCATACCAGTATGGGCTAAGGACTGCTTGGACAGGGAGCAGCTCTGTAGCAAGGAACCTGAAAATCCTGGCAGAAGATTTTTTGTTGTCCATGAGTCAGCAGTGTGTCCTTGGAGGGATGAAATAAATCTAATTGCATGGTCAACTGCAGCCAACAGTAGCGAATGGTACTGGCAGGTTGAAGAAGATGATTTGTCCCCTCACTATCTGAGAGGCTGTGTTTGGAGTGCTGTGTCCAGTTTTGGGCTTCTTCCAAAGGGTGCATACTAATTGTAGGCTTCCACTAATTACAGGGGTTTGTAAAGACATCCAAAGATCACAAAAGATGTGGGTGAAAGGACAAAAAGCAACAAACACAACCTATAGCAAGGGAAATGCCAGGGATATAAGAAAAAAATATAAGGATAAGAATGTTTTTGTAGCGGAGCAAGAACCCAAAAGGTACTTGCAAGAATCTCCCCACACGGAGATTTTGGAAACTCAACTGGATGCGGTCATGAGCAGCTTTATCTCTGAAGTTGTCCATGCTTTGAGCTAGAGACCTTTTGAGGTCCCCTCCAACATAATTTTTTCTACAGTGCTACAGGATGGAGTTGAGTTGTGGTCTCCTACCTCAACAGTCACTAGGCTGATACATTTTCCTGAAGGAAACTCAGATTCTAGATGAATTACTGGAAATGTTCTCAGTTTGGACATACCACCACAGCTGGTGTGTCTCAGATTATCTTGTGTGCTTTCTGCCTGATTTCTCAGATATTTTCAGTTTATTCACCCCTGATGTCTAACTTTTTATGCACTTTCATGAGCATACCACTTAATTGTTTTGAAGTATGCTTGAGTCCATAAAGGGAAATTAAACTGAATTTTTCTGTATCTGTCTGAGAAGGAAAAAGCATAAATATTTGCAAGCTGACAAAGCACATTAGCAGATTATTTTTAGGAGATCAATGTTGTGATAAGATAGGATGCTACAGAGCATGATGGAGTGTGCAGTTGACCCCAGACCTAAAATATTGAAGAGAAATATACATTTAGACTGACATACTTTGTTGGAACAGCAGATCAGTATTGAAGACAGGAAGAGATAGGATGTTGCACATTTGCAGTGTTTTTATGTGGCCTTCAGGTGTGGAATAACTACGGATAGGGAGCTGTGAATCAAATCAAAAGTTCCAAAGGGGTGTTGTGACCCCAGTCTCTAGTAAAGAGGGTGCCACAGTTGTGTATGAAGATATGCTTGTCAGAGCCCTACGTTTGCTGCCTTTGTTTTCTAGTGAGCACTATCAATCTGTCACATTTTATGAACAGAAAAAAAAAAGTCACCCAAATTATTAAGAGAAAAGTCATAAAAACTTAATAAATTTCCACTTTCTGACAAGTTGCAAGTATGAAAAAAGGCTATCAGAGACAGCTGTCTAACTCCTCCTTGAGCCACCCAAATGCTCACTTGTAATCCTTTTGGTCATTTTTTTCCCACTAAGGCCTTGTATTTATTTCTGCCTCTGACAAGTGTTTGAAAAGTTGTATGCCTTCTGCACCATGCTATATTATGGACGATGTATTAGCAGTCATATATCCAGCATGCCTTCTTTGTGGGTACCTAATAACTGTGCCTCTGCTCCATAAAGAAAAAGCCTGTGGCAGGTTTATTCATCTTTTTATTTCCTTGTGGTGCTCTGCTCCCTGCTGGAAAAGGTTCCTTTCCACTCCAGTCTTTTTTTCTCTTCCCTGGTTTGTAAATGCATGTTGAATTTCAGTTGCACAGGCAAATTTGCCCCAAAAATGCCAGTCATAGAAAGGAGATGTTACACATGCTTCTCTTTGAAAGGATCAAGCAACTTTAAAAGGAAGGACAAGCAAATTGCAAGGGAGAGTCACCCTTACTTTCAGGAGTGGAAAGGACACAGTATTAAAATCCCTTGAAATGTATGTCAAATCATGCGTGTATGTAATTTTTGATCTGATGTGAAATAGGTACAGGCATCTGGTCTGGCTCCTATAAGCTTCCTGTGGAGGGAAGAAAAGACTTCTGGTGATGTTGTGAAAGTTTCCCATGGTTTACCCTCCCAAAGAACTACACATTTCTTGCATGTTCCACATGCATGATGGGAAATACATCCAAAAAGACAAGTTTCACAGACAAGCATATTGCAGGGACAAGTATTCAACAGCCTAGTGTGGATGAGTAAAAAGGCTAAGAAGGGAAGAGCAGAGTAGCCTATTTGGTTGCATAACAAAAACTTACCATATTATGTATCAGTCCCTCCCGTATTGGCCAGCAGTAACTATGTATTAGGGGAGAGGGCAAAGGTTGAACTATGGTTAGAGATACTCAGTAAATTCATGGAAGTATATACATAGCCACACGTGTTTCTTTACAGTACAGCTTGAAATGACCACATGCAGTTTGCCTAGAGAGCAGACACTCTTGCTCCAAAAAGTGGTAGAAAAGTTCACAATCATGTCATTCCGTCTGCTGTAATGATTTCTTAGACCCACATGTGTGCTCGTATCTGTGTACTACACCCTCCTACATGTCATCTTATTCACCCACACACATCAGTGCTCTCAGGTACAGCAAACTCCTTCCCACAAGCAGTGATCTCATTAAGCAAGCTGCAGGCGCTAAGAAACACATGCATGAGCCCACGCTCACACTTAGCATACGTAGTAGACACAGCTTCCCATGCACACACACAAGTGTAATCAGGTCACATTAGCATAGCCCTTAAAAAGCTTTCTATCATCTCCAAGTGAAGGCAGAAGAATCACCTCCAGAAAATCTCAATGTCTTTTATAGGAGAATGCAGCAAAATTATAAACCACATAAAGGGGGCTTTGTACAACAGGGGCAATGGGGACTCATGAATTGATCTAACAGCAAGCACTTGAATATGATTTACGACTTCTGTGCAACTTTTATTTCATATCAGTGCTTTTCCCTTTCACACCATTTCCTTTTCAGCTCTGATGTGGATAGGAAGAGCTCATGTAAATTGTAGGCAGAGGGTGATGATTACTTTAATGGAAAGAGCTCTTAATGAGGCAATTTGTTCTGCTGGGCTGATACGTGCTAGCTCCCCATAACTGTTTAAAAAGCTGGTAGCAGCAGTCTTCTTCTATTATTGTAAAGGTACATCTCAGATAGGCATTAGCACTGCTCCTGCTAGCTTAGCCTGAGGGATTTTTTTCTGCTAGTTCACTTGAGGGAACTACTGTCACAGAAAAGCAGAGCATCCCAGGTGCAGTGCTGAACTGCATCAGCTGTCCTATTGCAGGCAGTGATAAACCTGTTTGGCCACCGTTAGGCTGTTGATTTTTGCCTAATGTTATGCCTTGCATTTCTTTCTCATTTTCATTCTGATCAGTGTGCACCGATTTGTTTGTGTAGGATTGGTTGGGTTGCTTCCTAATGCTGGTATACAACTCCCAGTAGGATACCCTTCACTTTTTATCTTTGGCCGAAATATAAACTTCGTCAGTGCATTAGGAGCAGAGACAACCGGTATACTATAGTAATAAATTTTGAGATTTGTTTTATTGCCACTGTTTGCTATCAGGTACTCACCCAAAACTTCCTGTAAGGTGCTTCAGAGCAATTCTTAACTGTGGCATGTAGCTTGGAGAGTAAACAGGAGAGCTCAGATGTTAGAGTTGAGCACTTCAGAAATATAAATGAAGTAGAAATGATAAGAGCATTTTATCTAATGAATAGTATTCTGTAGTGATATTATCATTTAGTGTCACCACTGCAAGATATGAGGCCAATGATTATTATAGTACACTGGACTTTTTGCAGTGCCTTTTATTCTAGAAATCTTTAAAATGGTGTCTTCTTACCCATCTTGGAAAAATACAATTATATCCAAAGTTAGCTGAGGTCATGGCCATTTGAGTGGTATGAGCAAAGAAGAAAATTTAAAACCCGAGTCTTTGGAGAATTGAGTTAGTTCTTTCCCATTACAAATTTCCCATATGATCTTAAGGAAGATATCCTTCTGGTGCCTTGCTTCTCCCCCCAAAAGTGAGGTTAGTAATATTTACTATCAGTTATGAGGATAAATCATAAAAAGTGTTCAGATACTATGGTAGTGGTGGCACTATAAAATCTAATATGAGAGCTAGGAGCAGAAACTAGAAATCTGGGCTTCTGCCCCTGACTAAAATAACTAAATTACATTTGATCTATAGCTTTGTCTTTGGCAAAGTTAGATAACAGAGCGCAGTATGCCTTTGTTCTATAAGGTCTGCAACATCCTGGCTCTTTGTCACTGCTAGAGTGTCATGGGAGCTCCTGCTAAACTCCTGGTTTATCACCTGATGTTGCATGTGCATCCATTATTACCTGCAAGGAAATTCTCTCAGTTTCTCATCCCAGAATTGAATTTCTCTCTTTACCTTCAGAAGTGTCAGTCATCACATCATACTCTGGGCCTTGCTTTTGTTTTCATCCCCACTGTTATGATTCATCTTGGAATGGTGACTCCTTTTGCTTGCCTGCAACCACTGCCAACCATACTAGCCTGTTGAATACATTTACATGTACTTCGGGTAAAAGAGAGAAACAAAAATATCTGTGATTTTGTTGGAGTCATCATTGTAATTTCTTTTTGTATCTGAGGAATGCAAGGTCCTGGCCATAAGGAAAAGCACGCACATTTTGTGCAGAATCATAACAAGCTTTTCTACTCTGAGGTTCACAAGTTCAGTCTCCTTAAAGAACTATGCAGATATCTTTCTGCCCTGCGACTAGAATTCCCCAAGAGTCTGCTGCAGCGCTAACATCTGTAAGCAACCATTTGTGAATGTCCTTTTTCTCATCACTCCTTTACAAGATAATAGCCAAGATACTGAAGCCATTGAGGAGTCAGCAAGGAAGAGAGAAGAAGAAAACTGACAGTAATTATCAGATGTGGATTTACTGGAGGGAGCTTGATAGGTTTTAACTCAGCCTACCTTCTTTTAAATTCCCAGCTGAAGTGCTTCCCTTACTCATGGCATTGCTGCAGGAGTGTCTGTCATTACACAGGGAAGAAAAAGGGGGAGCAAAATTAAGTCCTCTTTCCATGGCTGCAGCAAGTCCATATAGTCAGGACTTGGCTTCTGTGTTGCCTTTTGTTTCTCAGTCAAATCATGAAAATTGATTCAGGCAGCTTTGAAATCAGCAACATTAAAGCAGAGATTACTTGGTCTCTTTTGGGACTATCATCTTTAATATAATGGCACATGTGGGATGACCTTTTACTCTGACCTTTGAAAAATCACTCAGATATAGCATTTGAACAGTCACTGTTTTTTTTGCATTTAAGATCCACTTTAGTGGTAATACCTTAAGGATATTAGTCATCCTTTAGTGACTATGTAGAGGAGCACCCATGTATCCATGTGTTTAAAAGAAGCTCAGATTTCAGACATAGCCCTCTTTCAACATTTTGCCTTAAATCACAAGATTAAGATGATAGCTACACCTCTTCCTGGTGACTCTTCAGTGCACCTCAAGCAAGTGGTGTGAATAGTCTAATAAAGAGCCCTCTTGTAAGCCATTGTGTGCCCTGGTGGGTGCCCTGGTGAAATTTTTCTCTCATTGCAAAGAAATTTTGTTTGGCACCAGCTCTCCAATTGGCACCATTTCCAATTAAATCAGCTTGTCACCTTTCACTGATGCGGCATGTCTGTCCCCAAGGCTTGCAGGGAGCCACCCTGTAATCCTGAAGCTGGAAAACATCACTCTTCTGTCTGTGCACCCCAATTTTTCTTTCTTTGGGAATATTAACTTGTTACTGCGTTCAGATGGAAACCAGTAGAAACAACTAGCACTACTGACTTCTCGGGTTGCTTTGTTGTAAACAGCTGCCATCTGGCAGATATTTTCTTGCTCACATACCAAGAAAGTTTTGAGGATCAGGCAGAATGCAAAATACAGCCAGAGAAAGGGACTAGATGCTAAATTCAGCTGTGCTGCTGGAAAAGTTCGGTGAGTTGTTTGTTTCTTTTATTCTTCCCTGCCAGTGGTTATTAAACTTCTCAAGTAATGGCTGCAAGCCCCAGGGGGGTTCCAGGTGAAAATCATTCAAGCTTTTCCCTAGCAGGCCTGATGTGGGGAGAGCCAGCATGTGTGCGAGCTCCAATTCCCAGGGCTCTGCAATTTGGCTTAACCTTCGCAGGAATGCAGGGGTGTGTGGCAGCAGCACAGCCATCTGTTTCAGCAGGGTGTTCAGCTCTGCTGCACTCTTCTATGCACTCTGATTAATTGCAGCTGTGTACAAATAAGTTTTTCCTCAAAAAGTTATTTATCGCCCTCAAATTAACAGCATAGGCATTAAAGCTCAAACAAACAGGCAAAATAAGAGCAGTAACGTTGGTCCAGTTTGGAGACGTGTTTTCATCTTGGACTTGTGGCGATGGTGCTTCGTGAGTGATCCCAGACCTCCCTGATGCCTGAGCAGCTACTGTTCTCTCTTCTGTCAGGAGCTAATTAAAGCCCCAGCATGGTGCTGTAAGCGCTGGGCTGCAAGAGGTGATGACAGAGACACAACAGTGGCACCTGTACTTTTGGAGCCTGGGATAAATGTTGCTTTTCTGTGGTGGTGGAAGACATTATTGGCAGTGCTACGTGGTCAGGTGTAGACAGTTGTGTGCACTCCCTGAGCTAGCTGCGGTAGAAAGGCCATCTGGCTGCATTAACACAGGACAATGCCCGCATAAAAAGTCCAGCTGTGAGGCAAGACTTCTTTGCACAGGCACAGTCATGAGGTAATGTGTGTAATCATCTTTGGGACCAGCACTGGCTCAAAGCAGAGGCTCGACTGTCTGCACCATGTACTGCCAAATGCTTTGTTTGGACTGAGGCTTTCACTTTTTCAGTCAAGTCTTGAACACCTCCAGGGATGGAAGTCCTGCCTCATACTATGGTGTAGTGTTCATATACAGTGTAAAGTATCTTTTTTTTTTTTTTTTTCATGTGGAAATATTTCATTCATTTGAAAATGTGACTTCATGGTCTAATGTGATATAAAACTGTCTTAAGACATATCTTACAGCTGGAAAGTTTTATTATATTTCATTTTAATTTATTATCTTTTAAAAACAAGTAATGCTCTGTGCTTCTATAAGAACTTCTATTACTGATCTTAAAGTGCTTAACAAACAATAACTCAAGACAACAATATCCTGTGCCCCTAAGATGGATTTAGTTTTCTTCACGTTAGAGGAAGTGAAACTGAGGCAGAGAAGATCCTTGTGCTGTGCTCCTTGTCTGACAGTAAATGCAATGAAAGAGACAAGTATAAAGAAAGAAACACATCGGATTCCAAGTTCTCCTAGTCTTAGAGCTTTCTTTCAAAACAAGAAAAAACAGAACGTGCTTAGTATGCACACAAACGCCACACAGAATGCATTTCAATAAATTGTGTTATTTTCTGAAGTTTGAAACTTAAAAAGATACTCAGTATGCTAACTCTTTTATTAGTCTTTTTCTAAAGAGAACATACAATAGAGATAGTTTGATAGTTTCCCATGATTAGTAAGGTTGAATATTCATTCTATTCAAAAGACTACAGAATTAACAATACATTACAATTACCTGTGCCCTCAAATGGTAACACAGACTTATTACTTGTTTCAAGTAAAATAATTACTTACTGGAGTGACACATTGATTACTAATTCCTCAAGAAGTTATTATGCATTACTATTTGAAAAACAAAGACTTGAAGTCAGAAATATAATTCTTGCCAGGAGTTGCTCAATATGATAAATGATTTTGACTCAAGTAATTGCTTCGTTAAAGCTAAAATGTGCTGAAAAAGCTTGAGTTTACTTTGCTAATGCCGCATAATAAAGCAACTAGTGTTAATAATAATTATACTGCTAGTAGACTGCTGAGAATGAACTCCTGCCTCTTATTGGTTACCACAAATATAACATTTAAAACTTTTGATCAGTTGAAACCACTCTGTAAACTGGTCAGATCCAGAAGCACAGGAACATAGAGAGGTTTTTCATTATTACATTTTTTTTATTCTTAGATGCCGGTAAGTGGATGAAACTCTAAGTACCTTAAGGTTATATTCACGATGTGGCAGCTGAAAACTTCTGTGCAAACTTAGCAGCTCTCTTTGGAGTGTGTCTCAACTGGGTTCATCAACCAAAATATCCCCTTGTGAGTTTTGACCACTAAGACGTGAATGATATAATGATTTGCCCCAAAAGCAGAGGTGAAACAAAGATGGATAATGCTTGCCCAGTGAGAATCTTGCCATGACCTCCAGGGAAAAGTCACTGGCCTTAAGATAGCCGTTCACGATTCCTAGTTTTGTGCTTAGTCCACGGAATTAGGTCATGCTCCCTGCTACTTCAGTAGTAGGAAGGAGAGATACTCCTAGGAAGACCTTATAATGAGCTGGTTGGAGTCTATATAAATCAATTTTAAGCTTCCAAGACCATAGTGTCATTATTTGATCAGGTAGTTTGGTAATGGAATTAATACAACTGAGAGAGAGATGCTAATACCAAGACCAGTACTAGTTCATGCTCTCAATTAACTGTTAGAAGATTTCTCCTGTTTCTGAAAATTGTATTCATTTCATTGCTTTCAAGAGTGTTAAAATAGATTTTGAGTTTGTTCAGAAAAGATCTTTTTCTCTTTTTCTTTAAAATAGCATGGATTTTTTTGACAGTATTACATCCCTTCATCATCCAAATGTATATTCTGATGAATGGTTATCTGGAGCAATCAGCGGGTTTTTTTTGATGATACAAGTATTGCTGCTTCTTGGGGATGCTGTCAGAGCTGCTGGAGCTGCAAATGCCTTCATGGTGGAGTTCTGATATCTTTACATGGGGATTCTTACTTTTCAGCCTTACAGACTCCTGTTTTTGGTTCCAGTTCAGGAACAAAGAAGGGCTGGCACCTGAAATAAAAGAGTTTGGTTTCATTTGCTCGAAGACACAGACATGCCATTTCTCCTGTGCAAGAACTGCTTTTGAAAAGTCATTCAGTGATTAGAAAGCTAGCAGGGTGCCACAGCAGAAAGCAGGGATCCTTTGGCATACAGTCTTTAGCATTGCGTATGCTTCAGGGAAAGATATAATACTTTCATAAACAACCAATGAGTATTTCATCTCTATACTCATGGAAATACTAAATTCTCATTTTGAAGTTGGTCACCAACTATGAAATCTAAAGGTCTGATGACTTTGTTTTTTAACAGATAAAACCTAAGATACTACCAACTATCTGGCATCATTTTCTACTCATACCTGCTTTTCATAAGCTGTTCTCTGGGGCCACTTCTTGCAGGTGGAGAAGCAAGGAAAACCTTTTGAAAAGAGAGTGTGCATTGTTACTGAAGATAGGCAAAAGATGCCATCTTTCAGTAGGGGAACTGTAATCAAAGTTATCTTTGAAAGAAAGAGCTTTCTGGAAATCAGATTCTTTTTGGAATTTCTAGAAATTGAATTCTCACAATTTTGCTCTGATGTGGTGAGACACAGTTGTTTCATCAACCAGGTTGATCTTTTCTTGAAGATTGAAAGCAAGGAAATGCCCCCCCCCACACATACACGGCCAGTAATATTATAATAAAGATCTTTAATAAGCCTTTGGTTTTGCCCTGTTCCATCACCCTTTCTTGCCCAAGCAGAAGCCACCAGTGGGAAAGTGAAGTGAGACAGAGATGCATGCCTTGGCATACAGGCAGAGAGCTGAACTGCCACTGGGAATATCTTCTGCTACATTAGCATAGTTTTCACACACGTCCTGCCATGTTAATTGAAAGATCTTTAATTTGCATGTGGGAATTATCTGATTGACTCTCTTCCATGAACTCTCTTTATAATTATGCAAATGGCGTAGCACAAGGGAGAAACAAGTCATTTTATTAACTTCAAAAGCAGTGTGTTTAAAATAAAGAAGATGCCAATGACAAAACTTGCTCTATACCAAGCACTAACAACAGGTCCAAGAAACATATGCTTAGCCCCTTTAGCATCTGGAGACCTTTATTTTGTTTTGGATTCTACTGAGAAAGCTACTTTACAGATACAAGGGCGTTGAATGGTCATCCATTATACAACCCAAAACTGCTGCTTCGTCTTACTTCTGATCAAGGTTTCTTCTCAGCTTGCTTTATAGCATCTCCCCAAAGACAGTCAGCATGTCTTGCTGTCAAGAAGAAACATTTCATATTCTGAAATAAGCCAATCACTTGATCCAGTGATGGCTCTCTGCCAGCTTGTTTGTGTGAAATTTATTCTGGCTTGAGTAGCTGCTTTGTTCAGTGGCTGTCAAAAAGTTTAGCTGAGAGCTATGGTCAGTATTTCATCTTAAAGGAACTTCCACTTTTTTTTTTTTTTTTTTTTTCTTTGTCTTAGAAATGACCACTGAATAGTTTGGGCTTTAGGGTTTTCTGAGAAAATAGAAATGTGTTTGAAATATGACTTCACTCTTTTGGAGGATGCAAAAATGGGCATAAGTACATTAGTAGGTGCAGACTTTGGTTCTCAGAGGTGTTTCAATTTTATTGTTTCAGGTATACTATAGGGCCCATAAAATCAAGTGTTATAGCACTTTAATTGGAGAAGTTTGGAGAACAAGCAATCACATAGATCTGTATTTTGTCTATGGTATCTCCTATAGTATATCAACTTGTATTAATTTTACCTTTTATTATGAAGGTTGCTAAAGAAAAAAGCATGAGTCTCTCATGAGTATAGCTAAGCTTGTATAATTTAATATTTTTATATTGACATAAGTGTTCAGCCATCTAGGTTCATCCACCTCCTTTCATCATTACAGTGTGAATTCCTTTCTGTCTAGGCAAGATTAACTTGGTCATGCTAGTCAGACTATAGGTGAAGATTTATTTGTGCTCATTTTTGAAAACTAACCCAGCTGCAGTGGTTCTGCAAAACACTGTATATGTAATTTGGTATGATGAAGATGCTAAGTGCTGATGGGCCTGGTATGCTAAAGCTGAACTCATTCTAACCTCACCCCAGCAATAACCTGTCAGCAGTGCTCATTCACTTCAGTATAGGGACTCTGGATTTCAGCCCAAGGTTCCATACCCTATGAGATGAGCTCATCACTTTTCACTTCTTCCTCTTCATGAATTCCTAAAGAAGTTTCTACAACCAAAATAACTAAATAAATAATCTTTCCTTGCTCACTCTTCCCATTCCCCCTTTCTTTTCACTGTTGTTTTATTCTATTTTTCCTAATCCCTTTTACTCTTAAGGCAAAAAGGAAAAAGAAAAAATCTGCTGAGAAATGGATTTTCCCTTCAGGGTGATGCAGACTTCAAAAGAAAAATCAGTCATTTCAAGAGGGGAAAAAAAGTCTAATCATCAAGAGCAATAATTGCTTTCTAAATATTAGCATGGCAGATAAGGAGAGGAGAATTGAAATGGGAAGTGAGGCTTTCTCAGCTATTCATTATATTTGATTTGAAAGTTTGAAAATTCTGAGGACGTACTCTGTATTGCATCTCTGTAATGTAGTTATCACAATTGATAACTTATCGAGACAGTTATCAGTTCTGTTTCTTGTGTTTCTTCAGAGATAAAGAGATAAAAGATGGCAGAAAATTAACTGCTTTTTTTTTTTTTTTTTTTTTTTTTCCTCCAGCTCGATCTCTGCTTCCTTCTGTGCTTATGCAAGCCATACATTTCTGTTTCCAGCCATTTTGTAGATGCTCTGCTTTGAATTCATTCAAGAGTATGTGTGGCTGAGCTTTAAGCCTCATTCTGAAATCCCTTCCTTAAGAACTGGTTTCATTTATTTATTTTTTTGTAGTCTCTGAATAGCAACCTAGTTAAAAGTGGCAGCAAACCAGGCTTTCTGTCTAGTAGAATATAATTAGCTGCATTCCTTTACCTGTGGAAATACAGACCTCTTAAGCCGTTTCTCCACACAGATATACCTACCATATTACTACAGCAGGATTGTTCTCTAAAATATTTAAAATCTCTCTCTGAATTTGTTCAGTGCTATTTCAAAGTTTATCTGCTCATGTCCAAGAATGACTAGGAATTGGCACAGGTACAAAGAGGGGTTGGGTTTTAGGCCAAAGTCATGAATGGGGAATCTGTCTTAGGAGAAGATATTGTTAGAATTTAGTTTCTTTAGCTTGCAAACTGAAGGAATAAAGGAGATATGATTGTTCTCTGAAACTGTATCATGTTTACAAAGAGGATGTGGGAAAATATTTATTTAAACTAAAGGCTATTTTATTTATTTAAACTAAAGGGTTGCATGGCCCAAGGGCAAATACCCACCTAGTGGTTATTAGAAATGGGTTCCTATCAAAGAGTCCTCTGGAGGAAGGGTTGCAGGAGAGGAAATTTATTTATAGCTTTATTATGTGGTCCTGAAGTAGCTGAGTATTAGCTCTGAAGACTTCAGAGGTTCCTTCTTTTTTTCCTGTAATTTGTGTACATGATGAGTCTGCACCTACTGGCATTTTAGTACTATATCAGTGAGAATATCACAGAGATACTTACATAGAGCACTGCTGTCTCAAAATTCTGCTGAGCTTCACGGTGATGAGTTGTCAGCTCTTAGGCAGTGCAGCTGAGCAAGAGGCTCTCACAGTAAGGTGCACAGTTCCTCACAGCAGACAGTTGCAGACAACGCATTGATAGGCACAGTACATAAGACCTTTTGCTTGCTTGGCTAGTCACATCACATGAGGTAGAATTACTCCAATCATTAGATAAAGAGCCAGCTATTCCACTTAAAGTGAAAATCTTCTTTCTTAACCAGAGAAGTAATCAACTGCAAGTAAGAGAGGAGACTTCTCCTGAATTCAGCACTCCATAAATTCTATATACTGGCGTCTGGTTGGGTTGAAGTGATAGTCACTCCTATTTTTAATATATAAGACACCATTTTGTATTTGAGTTTCAATAAGTTTATAAGTCAGCTTCTGAAGGCTAGAAAGAGAAGAGAAATCCTGAGCTCCTCGAAGTTATCATTTGCGGCTACGCTCTCGGTACTGACATTGCATTACAGAACTGCATTAAAAATGATAAGCTGGATTTTCTAGCACAACTGGATGTCCTGTTCAGTGAGAACATCTGGAGCTGGAAACTTGGAGAACTTTGGATCAAATTTGAGTTTGTATTGACTTTCAAGCCTGTTTTCCAGCTGGATGGGAGAGGAAGGAGCTTGAAGTTTTCTGTTTTGGAAAGTAAATATGATGTTAGAGCTAGTCAGAGCACAGTAAATAAGGGGCTTGGCTGATGATGTCAGATGAAGTCAAGTTATCTCTATCATTAGGTAAAGATTAGGTACTGTACTTAAAGTGAAAAAAGTACACATAAAGTACAGAAGCCCATGAAAAGAAGAAAGGCATGAGATAGCTTGACAACTCAAGTTACGTGAGTTACGTACAGCCTGGTGCTGCGCCCCTCAGTGGCAGAGTTTGTGGTTTAAAGTAGAGAGTGAAAAGCGATAGGCAGGGTTCTGGACACAGAAAGGCCCATGACATTATTCCTGCTCAGCCTGAGAAATGAGGTCCAGAAGGTTAAAAGAAATTAAGCACTTTATTAGTGGGGGTCAGATTTCAACATATGGTATCAATTCTTCAGTTTAAACTGATCACTTGAGTTCTTAAGATATCACAGCAATGACTAGGTTCTGGCCTTGAAACGTTTTGAGGGAGAATTTTGTTGGAGAGCTTTCTGCTCATTTCTGCCTGAGGAGGTTCACCACGGGTCAGAATGGGATGAAGGGAAAGACGAGATTGGAGTGGAGCCTTAAGGCATTTCCTCCCCTTCAGCTGTGTGCAGTCAGCAAATTCCCAACATTGCACGAAGTGCAGATGCAGGAAAAACGCTCACGCTGCCATCTCCCCACATCTAGAATAGGGCTCTGGATACCCAGGGGGGTAATACTTAGCCCACTCTACAGCTAGTGTATAATTTCTTTTGTTTCCATGTGTGGCATCCAGCTGTGCAAGCTCTGTTTTGAATTAGATGAGTGTAATGTACTGTAGAGTGCTTAAGGACATACAAGCAACACTCACTGGGCTATTGAATCAAACAGAAGGAAAAAGAAGGAAGTTGCTCTCTGCAGTGGAAAGTAGTGAAACAGTCATTATTTTGTACTCACTCTACCAGTGACATTTTAATTTATGAGCTAAAAACGCAGTGATTGCTGGCTGCAAAAATTGATTTGGTGTTCATCTGATTCAACCCATGTCAGAGTTTGAAAGTAATTATGATAGTGGAGCTGATAGGCAGGCAATTACATTTTTGTTCTCTCTCTTTCTCTCCTTATTTTTCCTGAAGTTGTTCTTGTCAGAAGGCCCTGCAAGCATAAGAATATCATCTTTAGCTGTGTTATTTTGTAGATTATTAAGGTATAGTCTCAGTCAGCGCTAAAGCTGCACTAGCAGCTTTCCTTAGTTTAGCCTTCGGTAGCTTCTTCAGAAATATCCCAGGCTGACCAGATTAAAGAATCCATGTTCAGGCAAACAATCTTGTGCTGCCCATACTTCCCCCACACCATTAATAGTGCTGTCTATAACCAATATTTCCTAAAGCTGTCTTTTTGCCCTTGTTCAAGTTACCTGTGCTTATGTGATGCTCTCTGCAAGGTATCTGCATGGGGCACTCTCATCACCACAGGCTGCAGTCTGGACACTGCTCTGGGAAGGAGATGCTGTAGGTTCTTGTTCATATGCTCCTGATGCAGAGTGATCCAGTGGGAAATCCCCTTCTGTGAACCACTGAGAATCATAGATGTCAAGTGTGTATCCTTTTCACAGGGTTAACGCTTTCTGACGTTTCCTCCTGGTGCTTCGCTGCTGTGCACATACCAAATAGAAGAAGAAGGGATGGCAGAGAAAAACAGGAGTAATGCTGAAAGTAGGAGAGCAAAGCCTGTGAGCTTCAGTAATACTGCAAGGAGTGTGAGGCATACAGGGAGCAGGAAGGCTCTGACAGCTCTGGGCTGAAGGTGGGAATTCTGAATGGGAACTGGAGACTAAAGTCTCCCTTTAGCACTTTCTCTTTAGATCTTAGCTAGAAAGTAAGTCATAGGGTGCACAGGGAGAGGTAAGTGAAGTCTATGTATTCATCTGAAGTATCTGTCTCCAAAGCTTGTCTAGTATCTTGTCTTCCAAACTTGCCTATTATGCAATTACTTCATTCTTACACTTCAGATGTACTTTTCTCTCTGTTGCTAAAGAGGATGAGAAATTTTATTTCCATTAAGTGAATAGCAAGGCATGGAATTGTATAGGAGTTGCATGTTTTCATTTATGTCTTTTTCATTTTACATGCCATACAGGATTCAATGAAACTGTGACTGTAAAACGTTATAGGTTGTATGATTTCAGGACAATAGTTTCTTTTCCTTCTGCAAAGATATTCTGATATTCAGCTAGTCAAATCATGGATGGCCTGGCAAGAGTCAATAGCTACTGTCCTGGGTTTCTGAATACTCCATTCCACACACAGCTTGGTTGTGTCTTTTGTCTAAGGCTGTGGTTGTGTTTCTTTTCTTTCTGCACTTACTAACTTTAAACTAAAGCAGTTCCTTAGAACTGTTTTTTCAGTGATCCCCAACGAAGCACCCTTAGAGTCCACTCCAGAGTAAAATGTCACAACCACCCACAATGACACAAATGGTATGAGCAGAACAGATTATTGTGGGCAATGCCATAGTTTTACCCTTTTCGATTCTCTGTTGGGCTATAAAGTACAGCTGTGTCTTTCTATAAAGTTCAGGGCTATTCTCATCTACTAATTAGATTCAGACAGCATTTCAGCTTTATATTAAGCTGATTCACTTTATAGCATACAAGAGTTAAAGAACTTCAACAATGGAAAAGAAATAAGGAAATGGGGTGAATTATAGAGCATTTCTGCCCCACTGTTGGGAGGTATAGATATATGTTTCACGTTTCTAATTTGAATTCTGAGGTTTCTCTCTATTACTGATCTTGTGTGCATCAGGAGGATTACTCCAGTCTGTTTCAAATGAGGCCACATTGCAGTGCATTACTTCTGCCTCCTTAGAACATGGATTTGACAGGTTTCCCATGGGCTTACTCAGGTGCCTTCTGCAACATCAGAAAGGTGCCAGCTTGTAGGATTTAGAATGACTGAGAAATCCAGCGTCCTCCCAAATGCTTTATCGCTTCTTCCTAGACCCCACTGCCATATACATTTCAACGGATGATTCTGAGGTGTCTTGAGAATCAATACGTACCATCCTGTTATAGGAACTTAATTTTTAAATGTCAGGAAATTAGGAAGAAATGTCAGAAGAAATGCATTATTGGGCACTGTTTTATGTATGTGCTTAACCACACTGAACATTGAAAGTGAGTTTTCGTACTGACAAATGGCCAGATTTGCTAACTTCTGGACATGTGTTCACATTCAAAAAGGCAAAATGAATCTAGAAATGATTAGGAAAGAGACAAATTGAAAATGTCATTGTGCCACTGTGTAAATCTGTGTTGTACCTTGCCTTTTGTGCTGCACTCTGTTTTGGTTGTTGCCTCAAAAAACAATTTGTGATGCCTAGGAAAGAGATTAGCAGGGATACTGAAGGAGGTGGAATACTGAAGCAGGGATACTGAAGGAGGTGGAATGGTTTCCACCTGAAGAGAGGTTTAAATAGGCTGACATTCTTAAGGCTAAAAATTGATAACTAAACAGAGGGATAGTAGAGGTCTCTACAATCAAAAGGGTGAAGAGAAATTGTGACTAGGGGATAACTATTCACTGTCTTTCATGCAACAAAGATTAAGAAGAAACAAAGCACTATTAGGCTGAGATCAAACAGGAAGAAGTACTTTTACTCAAAATGTGAACTCACTGCCACAGAATATTGTAGAAATAAAAAATGAATTTCAAAAGCTAATATGCTAGTTTGTTGTAGAAATGCCCATTAAGATCTATGAAATACACAATCTATGGAGCATGAAGATGCAGGTATAACCTCTTGCTACACTGACGCATGTCCCTTCAGTAAGCATATAAGAAGAGAAAAAAGTACTTTTGCATGTTTGTCTTGTCTTTATCCTATCTCTTGAACAAACATGCATAACTGCCAGAAGCAGAATGAAGACAGAGCCTGAGCTAGCATGACTACACTTATGTTCTATTTTTCTGTGTTGTTACTGCACAGTCATTATAAGTATATATTCACATTTTGAGCACTTGCATCTGTGACTTTGTACTGATGGATACCAAAGGTGCCTTCAGGCATTTTAAGAAGGCTGGAAAAGGCAAAAATGAAATAATTTAAACATGAGTAGATAAAAATGAAGGAAATAGTAAGCCTCCAACTCTTTCTATAATTCTTTAAAAATTCACATGGCAGGAATCCCCTTCTAAATGGGAAGACCTTTGTCTGTAAATTGCATCAATATTTCATTAATTAAATTCATTTTTTCTTTCTGTCTTTCTCTCTTTCTGTTTTGTTTAATTAGGATATAGTCATTTACAGCCAAACCTTTGTTCAGCTGCTATAAAATATTCATTTCCAGTTGCAGCTTGATAATGAAACAGTATGCTGCAGCCCATTCAAACTGTTGCAAAGCAAGGCAAATCACCAAAGGGAAAGGAATAAATGTTTTTTTTTTTTTTTCGAACAACAGACTCAAACATGCTCAGTGCAAACTGGTTTTAGGCAAAACGAAAGTCTGTCAGCTAAAAAGCAATTTATGTAATACGTTGGCAAGGAGGTGGGAAGCCAGTGAATAGAACTTAATGAGTTGACAGCTGTCGAGAACTCCATGGTGTCGGATTGTAGCATTTGTTTCGATCATTTGCACATTGTGTGTAAGTGGGAGACTTAGGTACAAGGGATACCCCGGGACCAGCCAGGCAATTTGTTCCACTACCTATGAGGTGCAGAGATTCAAAGCTGTGTGGTATAGAGGTTACAGAGCATTTCTCTGCACCTGTTGGAAAAGCTGTGCTTCCTGTGAAATAAAGGTTTGCTTTCTGACTGGATGAGTACTGGTAGTCCACCGTGGCAGGGGTGTTTTTCTGAGTCATTTGCCTTTGGTGATGAATGCTGTTAAGTTCTGCTGCCATTTATTTCTGTAGATGTGCACTGCAGGCTTTCTGTACTGAGGAGAGATTGAAGGAAGTTCTTATCTTTCTTATGCAGGAATCCCAATCTGTAGGAATATGCAGTCTTTTCCAGTGTTTTATTTCCTTTCGGAAACACTAAAGAGAGAAGATAATTTCTTAGGTTCTTCCTACCTCAGCTGTGCATAACAGTTTGTTCTGGTGCATATGGGAGTTCCACTTGGACTTTGTGTCTTCCAGCTCACAGAATACAACAAAATGGGTACAATCACAGTACCTTCCGTCTGGTGCTTTGCACAGCGCTCTCCTCCAAGTAGTCTCAGAACAGCTTATAAGTGTTTGCTTCCAAAAGATGCACATGCAGCTTCCCTATCTTCACGGGGAAGCCACAGTGGGCTGGCAGGCTAGCTGCCCTGTCAATAGGCATCATAAATCAGTGGCAGGGTGTCCTGGCATCAGGCTCTTTCTTCTGTGTTAGTCTAAATGAAGATTATGCTAGGTGAAAGTAATAGTCCCTTCTGATCTCTAAATCAAACGAATAAAACAACAACAAACATTGGCTGCAGTCCTTTTCTTGTAAATTCTTAAATTCTCTTAGTGCAGCTATATGCCTAGTAACACTTGTGGAGACCATTAAGAGACTTCTAAAAAAATGTTTTTCCATCTAAAGTATTTCAAAGTAATACTGTTATCCTACCAAGTTCAGCCAAATTCGCTGCAATATCCCAGAGTGCCAAAATGCACATGCTTTGATTTTACACGCTGCTGCCAGTCAGAAGCCTGGTATGGATATCAGTATGCCAACTTTGTCAGCTTAGCTAGCAACACTCAGAGGGGGTGTAAGTGTGCCGGCAAAACCCCTCCTTCTGTCTGCATTGCTGGATCTGAAGTGAGCAGCTCTGCCAACTTGGATATAGTATGGCTGTAATGCCAGTAGAGCTCTCTGGAATGAACAGGGCCTAAGTCTGAAAATTAAGTGGTAAAAATGCCAGAAGGCATTACCTTTTAATGCCAGTGGCTTCTGTGACTTGTTTCTGGACAGCACACGTGAAGCTGTGATAATGATAGCATATAGAAAGGAATTTTTTTTAAAAAGTGAATTAATTTCCTCCCAGGAAGAGGCATGCTGTCATCCTAAAGCTATTTCAATAGTTGTTTCAGAGAGAGAACATCAGATTTCATCTTAAAACAAGGACGGCCTTTCTACTTTTTTCCCCCTTCTTGTTGAACAGCCCCAGCAGATACAAGATGTCAATGCACACACCCTCTTGTATCTCTGCACAGGAACCGGAGTACTTTGGATGTAGGGAAAAATGCATCTCTACATTTTGGCCCTTGCCCTGATCAAGATGTCCTGTTTCATGCATTTCTATGACTGTCGTTAAGTTTTCTGCAGGCTAAAACTTGTCTATCCCTAGTCCAGAAGGAGTGAGTATTTCTTTATATTACTAAAGGCTTTTAATGAGAATTGCATAAAATCAGGCATAATTTCTTTCATGATTTTCAGTGCCGTCAACACCATGATTAGACTATACAAGAGAAAGACTTTCTTAGAGTGCTATCTTGAAATACGTGTCTCACTCAAATTCATTAACGCACAAGCTTCATTTCATATTCATCATGAATTTCACACTACCTTGCAAACCTTACTGGAGGTTACTGATGCCAGAAATGTTACTGAACAGAACAAAGCTGAGTTTAGAAGCAGCTTTGCTGGCAGTGTAGGAAGTTTTCTCCTGGCTTCAGGGCTTCATGTCCTCCCTTCCTTTGGATACTGTTTTCCTAGTTGGTCCCAGGTTTGGACATGGAAAGCTGGATAGTGCAAGAGAAAAGCCTGGCAGTGCTTGTTGCCTCAATAGGTTTGCAGAGACACAGAAAGCTTATTCAATGGGCGTGGGGTGTTTTGTGTTGTGGTGGTTTTTTTTTGTTTGTTTGTTTTGCTTTTTTTTTTTCCTTCTTCTTCTTTTCTTCTTTAAACAGGTAGAAATATAGATGAGCTCAGCATGTTACTGGTGGTGTTTAAAGCTGCCTGAATTCCTTTGTCGAGCTCTCTCGCTCAGTAAGTGCATTCCAGCTGAGCATCTATTGGGCCATTAAAGCTAACTTTGTTCCTTTTTTATTTTACACAAACACAAAAGATTGATTTGCCTTTACTACAGTTAATCAAACCCAATAGAGAGCTAAGTAAATAAGCACGGAAAATGGCCTTCTTATCCATCACAGAGAGCAAATGTTCTGATTAGGCGGGGGCTGCAGAGAAACCCAGCGGGGATAAGTGTTCACCATGCCTGTTGTGCATGGGAGTCTGCCTACCCAATGCAGAATTTTCTTGCATGACGACCGTTTGCAGCTTGGACCACTTGATGTGGCATTTAAGTGAAGTTCAGTTTAAATTTAATGGGATCCCAGGAGGCATTTGTTATGTTCAGCAGCTCAGGAGGTTGAAGTTTGCCTGGCTTCATCAATACTTGATAGACCAAATATGTTTAAGCTGATGGGTAAATGTTTGATGGAAGTACTTTGTAGATCTCATATTTAACATTAGAGAGGAATGGACAAACTTTCTGTTGTTTTTTCAATCAGTTTAGTTTGCTGACTAAACAGTACAATTTTGAGATCAAGCCACAATCTTTTGGTAGGAGTACCACATGGCTATTCAACCATCTGCCTCAGGTGCTGTTTGCTTTCAGTAGGCTGTGAGTACCAGCATTTAGAATCTCAGTACAAAATCCTGTCTGTCTCTAAGTTTTATAAGATTTCCCCTGTGACTCTTGGTGATGGTACCACTGACTTGAGTTGCTTATTTACTTTTTGTTGTCTGTTTTTCACTAATATGTAATGTGAAGTCAGTCCCTATCCCCTCAGTAAAGCTGTTTGTCTATTTGCATATCAAAAAGAGATTTAAAAAGTGCTAATGCTGGAAAAGCATGATTTTTAAGCATCAGATATAAGCATCAGAGGTATTCCTGGGTGAACTAACGTCTGGAGCTATTTAATTTCATTTTTTTTATATTTACCTTACTAATGTTAATATCTTAGTATGTTAATAAATTAAATTAATATATACTTACTGTCTGTTGTGTGTGCAGATGTTTCCGTAGTAGCTGCTGACATTTATATCTTGTATTAGAAGAAGAAGGATGGACTTGTGGTTAAGTCATCCTGTCACTGATCCTGAGAAATCTATGTTATAGCATAGTCTTCTTTTTGATCTTCTTTGTGTTTATGAACCTTCTTATTGTTTATAATCTAGGACTATTTATGGTCTTTTTTTAATAGGTTTGCTGTTTTATGCTTATATATAGGTATTTAGTGGCTATTTTCCTTTGTGAACTCTTCTGTATATATAATGTTATTCAGGGAGCAATTCCAGGTGCTGATGTGTACCTACTGGGCTGTGGTTTATTCTACATTTATTTATGCTGCATTACATTTATTCCGAATTTAAGCGTGTGTGGCAACCCCCTTTCCCTGGTGAGCAAATGTGTGTCCTGTGAGTAACAGTATTTAAATGCCATTTTCTAAGCACGTGTTAATGTTTGAAGAGAGAGGGGAAGATTTGCCTGGAAAGAGTAGTCTAATGCATTAATGTGAATATTCAAAGATAGATGTTTATCTTATTGGGCTCAGAGGTACTTACAATAATTGCCGAAGCTGTTTTAAGGCACATTTATTCAGAGTAATTATGTTCATTGTTACTTTACGAATAACATACCCTGTCACATTAGAATTTAAGTGCCACAGTTTGGACGATAGAAAGGCTTTTTTTTCTCCTGTATGAATTTTACCATTATCATATGCCAACTTGCTGTGGCCTACATAATAATAAGCAGCAGAAATTAAAAGATACGCAGGGTGGGAGGAGAACTCCTCAATTTAAAAAAACGGTGGAGATTACTGTGCACCCAACCCAATGCAGCTGGGTCTGTGACAGGGTGTAAGAGCTACTGGTGGACAGCATCACTAGGTCATGGTCTAGTACAAGACAAGGAATACTGAAATTAAGTTATCAGGAAAATTATAGAGGATAAAAGTACTTGGCTTTTGTTTAAATAAAAATACAGGCCACACCTTCTTTGAAGATGTATTCAGATGTCTTTAATTTTTTTAATGGTGCTCGTGCGTCTTCTGTAGAATTCATTCCCTGCTGTGGCATGTTGTTTTGTTCGCTTATACATCATGGTTTGATGTGGGGAGGGATGCTGTGGGCCCTCCTGGAGTTTCAGTGCATCCAGGACATAGCATCTGCCTCTCCACCACCATTTGCAGGACTAGGCTTTTGCAGAATGGGTGCAATGGATTAGGCTGTGCTGTCACTTCCATGAGTGATAAATACATGAACATGCTCAGATTTTCTAGCATGTAAGATGTCTGCTAGGAGAAGGTCTCCCATATCTAATTTCTCGTTAAGCCTCATTTGTAAGAGATGATGAGATCCCAATACTAAGTACTACTGCAATAGGCATACTGCTTTAAAAATAGAAACAGGACTTATGTGGTTTTATTAATGAGCACGTAAATAGAAATACCAGTTAAATAGCATGTGTCACTGCTGCTTTGTTTTTGCTACGTAGTAACCTCACTTTACAGGGTGGGTTTTTTTCATTTAAATAATGCGTTAGACAGGAGTGCAACAGGGTGTGCAGATTTTGAGTCTTAAGAGATTGTCATTAAAGCTGCTGTGATGTACTTAGTTATTTATTTCTTGCTTCGAGTGATCCAATCAATAACAGAACAAAATCAAATACAACTCCCTCCCCTCCAAGGAAGAAAAGACAAGCTAAATAAAGATGTCCAGGAGAAAATGCCAGCAAACGACATATTGATTTCCAGGAAAGGAGCAAAGTGTAAATGAAAAATATTCTTCTGACACAGTTATTAAGTGCAAGCTAGCACGTAAAGAAAACCCATTTACTCTTACTAGAGGCTGAGTCTTCAAAGGGCAGCTGATTCATCTCAGATCATTTGAGTCTCACTTTCTGAAACACAGGCTTCCCTGTAGTAAATGTAAAGGATTTTTCTGTATTTAGGCTTTGCTTTGAGAATGTAAAAGGTTTACTAAAATTCTTATTGTGCACCTAGTGAGCAGAAAAGTTGTTTTCTTCTTATTTTATAGCAGTATAAACAGAAGCATGAGGAAAGGAGGCAATTTTCCTGACGTCAGACAGTGAATTTATGACAGTATCAGGAATATAAAATCAAGTAGCACAAGGGTTCAGATTCAATGTCCTCAGCAATTTGGACTGGGCCAATTTAAGAAGTTACTGCTCCCTGGAGGTCTGCTCTGCCTCTCTGCTGGTGGAGTAGATAATGTGTTTGTTCTTCCCTAAGTATAGATCATGGCCCAACATATTAATAAAATTATTTCTGCAGCACTTTATGTTAGTATATGAGATGGCGTGCATCAGAGGCTAAGGTCCATACTGGGAGGATGCTAAATTCTGGCAAAAGGCTGACTTTTACCTACATATGTCTGAAAATCTTTATTCAGCTTTTGTCAAAATGTCTTCCTTTTGAAAACTCCTAACAAACATTGCAAAACAGCATTGTGTAAATTGATGTGATTTTCAGAAAGCCCAAAACTCCTGAGCAGTGCCTGAATTTCAGCAGTTCTGCCCTTTCAGCAGCTCACTGATTTCAGAGAGAAAGTTGTGTCTTCAGCTATAGTAGCTTAGATTAAGATCTGAGAAGCACTATACTCAGATGACTTCAGTGTATAGACACACAACTTTCATCTTCAAGGTGCTTCTTTGGGTGCAGGCAAATTAATGTGGGAAGGAGCAATAGGTTGATAAGGAGGAAGAAGGGCTTTCCTCTCGTGCCAACACTGTCTTTTGTATTTAAGCCAAGAATTTGTATTTTACAGTCCAGTCCAAAACTCTCACAAATCTTGAGGGTTATACTGAAGAGTTTGAAAAAGATCTGCCAATTGATCCTTTACCACATCAAGATGGAAGGAGCACTGGTCTGTTGGGAAAGGAAAGGAACAGAAAAGCAAGTGACTCTGTGTGCATAAATAATCAATAAACATCCAATCTAGATTGGAGATGAAATTTTATTTATTTATTTAGCTCCTAAATGGTATGTAATTTCTTCAGGCCAAGAAATAAATTGAAAGGATTTAGAAGGATTTGCTTATCGGCACACCACCACGTAGCATTACATTCCTTCTGCTTTTGGGAAGGTACATTGAAGTTGGGCTAAGCTGCTGTGGTTCAATACTTCCCTTTCCCCTGTTAGGGTGCCTTTAACAACCATCAGATTAATCCTCCCCATTTCTCTTTCTCCCCTGTTTGCCCTCCCGCCTCTCTTTGTCTCTGCTCACACCCTTCACAACACCATCACCCTTCCCACTGCCAGCAGATAGAGACAAAAGACAGAAACATGATTTTTCCACATTGTCTTTGCACAGCTTTGGAACAGAACAAAGTCCCTGAAATTTGGCATCAAACCTGGTAAAGAAGAGTCAGGCTTTGCAGTCTTAATGAACTATTGATTCTGCTGATACAGGCTTTCAGTTTGCAAAGGACTAATTCAGCTTTCGAGGCTCTTTTTAAACATGTCCGCCAATGACTCTGGATTGACACACAATTGGAGGGATATTTTTTTTGCTTTCTGTCACTTAACTGACTAGTTACTTAATCTCTTGCCTGCTGTAGTAATGGACGAATGACTGATTTTGTTAGGGGGTAGCTCTCTCATTATGCCTACTTAGTGATACAGTTTGACAGCAAATCAGGTTTTATGTTCAGCCAGGATCACACAAGCAGGAAACACACTTTGCTGGGCTACTGTTGAAGGGTGCATGCTTCCTGGTTACCTACAAGCTCCCAGGCTGGCTGGGTCCTGGGAGCATAAGGATGGATTTGTTCCCATGGTCTGAAAAGGTCTTCAGCAGTGACACCTTCTTAGTGTGAGTGCAACTAGCTGAAAGCTGTGCTAGATCGCTTTACTGCCTGCTTTGGAATGACAAAGAGAAATGCATAATGATGTGCTTATATTGCATAGTGATGGAGAGAGTGCACATACAGTTTTATTTAGATTGAATTAGATCGGAATGAAGATGAATGGGGCAAGCTCTTCCCCACTAGGGCCTACCCCAATAGTATTCATACCTGAATGGATTGGGTAGCTACTTAATCTCAGTGCTGAAGTTTTGTGTTATTTCCTTGGGGAGCCTTCTCTACAGTTAATGAAGATCACTACTGAGATTTTTCTTGCTGAAAAATTATCTTTTTGCTTAATTTTATCCCCTACTTTTTTCTGAAACACCCTGAATAGCTCCTCTTCTTCCCTGATATTTATTAAACCTTGTGATAGCTGAATGTGTTTACCACACCTATAGTCCTTGATAAGCTCAAACTCTGATGTTTAGTTTTTGCTAAGCTTGTCTCCTTCATACATCTCTTCAGTCCTTTCATCTTTTCTGTGGCTCTTCTCTAAGTTGCTTTCAGTTCCTCTATGTCTTTTGGCATTGAATTGTGCAAAACCAAAAGAAATGAGCTTTGGTTTCTTGGTGTAAGTTGTTGTAGACCAGTTGAAATCAATGCCAATTTAAAACAATAGAGAATTTGGCCCCCTTCTCTTTGCTTTTACCTCAGAAGAGCTATATGGAGAAAAATGACTAGTTTCATGTTCTTTGATGCATTGCTTCTGCAGAGGCAGACACAACCCCAGCAGTATCTTGGGGAGTGGAGGGTGGAATACAAAGGGTTTGAACAGCTTCATGGCTGTGTTGTGATGTGAAAGTACCTGTTGTACTACCAATTCTAACAGGTTGGAGAGGATTAATACTGATAAGAGGTCCAAGACTGTCTTCAAGAGTTCATACAGCCCCAAATTACAACTTCTTTTACAATACCTGATTATGATTTGAGGAACATTTCTAATATTTTCCTGTTTCTATGCAGATTCTTTCTATGTGTATGTGGTAGCTTGAATTTGTCCAGGCTGAGTCTCTCAGGCCTGCTATACGGTAGTGAACTCCAGGGTATTTTGCAAATAAGGATTAAAAAGAAGGTAAGAAACAAATAAAAGATGTAGAAAGGACAGATGAAGGATTCCCATTTAATTGAAATAATGTGAACAGAATACAAAAGCTTTGAAAAGCCCAGCTATCAAAATACGAAAAGGTGAGGTATTCAAGCTAGAAATTACACCTAATGAGACAGACGCTTCCTCTTCTATCTTGTAGCCAGGAAATGTCTTGGTTTCTAGAAGACAGAACAGCATCACTAACACTGCCATTCTGGGGGAGCATTCACACTGTGTACTAGTATGCACAGCAGACTATACGTTGTCCATATTTGATAATAAGTTTGAAATAATTAAGAAATAAGGCAGTATGGGAGCAGAGGAGGGATTCAAGTGGTCAGATTTTTAAAAAGTTTGCTGAGTTTCATCTCTGTACATTTTAGGTGTGAAATGCAAATGCACTGCTCAGATAAATATAGCTGAATTTCCCTGGTGTTGGTAAGGTGTTCGTACCTGGCATTTTGTGGCGGTCATATCTCAAGAAGGACTGCAAATTGCGGTTCCTTGGTGGCAAAGAGATTTACACTTCTCTTGCAACAAAACATTAAGTGTCACTTTTCAAATAATGATGCTGAATTGGAAGTAGTGTGTGCAGGGTGCAGAAGAGTTTCAAGCAAAAGGCAGATAGGAAAATTGAGTCCTACTTTACAGACCGAAGCAACTGCCAAGTATGTACTTCTGGAAGAATTTGTTTGCAGGGTTTGAATTTATGGATCCTTGTCTTTTCTCTCCCAGTAGAAGTGAGAACTCCATCATTCTAAGGTGTGTTATTTATAATTTCATAAAGCTGTTCTGTGACAGGACTTATTTTACCCAGTATGCCTAATCTTTCTCACATAATGGTGCACCCAAAGAGCAAGGTGTCAAAGAAACTTTATGGTTGGGAAAAGGGAAGATTCAGCACCTGCCATTTTGTGTAGAACAAAGGAGCAAAGGTGTGGGATCTGACATAAATTGCGGCTTCGGGCACTTGGAAAGACTGGACAGGCATGGAGTTATCTTGATCAGGTCTTGCCATGCCATCTCAACTTCCCTTACACTTTACATCCCACACCTGTATGTACAGTTTAATGAACAAAGATGTAGAAGTATCACCATAGCAAGATTGAAGAGGCCCTTAGAGTGAATAATTAGGAGGAGGTGACTACAAAAGTAATAAGTCATTGAAGGGAACGGGGAGCCAATTCAGTGAAATTGAAAGAATTTGAAGGTAAATACACCCATAAATCCTCTAGGGTGGACTCAGAGTTTAGCACTTTCTCCTGCCCCAGTTTTATTCTAAGGCAATTTCATTAAACACTAGAGAGAGGGAGAGGAAAAATAATAATATAAATGCCATAAAAAATCTTACAGAGGAAGAAATAAAAAGGGTTCCTGCCAGAGAGAAATTTTATTGAAAGTTATTATAATACCTATCTTTAGTTTTATGTCCTTTAATACAGGGCCAAGTAATTTCAAAGCTGGGATTTTTTAAAAATGAAATACATATTTTAAAATAGTATAGTGTGAATTATTATTTTTAATATAGAATTTAGCTAATATATGGAATAGGAAAATATTTTCTCTCTCATGTTGTCTCCAGTGAAAACACATTGGTTCCATCATAGCATACAGGGAACTTTCTTTACTGTCATGTTGCCTCTACATAAGAAAGATTAGCTGTTTAGATTACTGGACCAACACTAAAGAACAAATCCATTTACCTAACCTTGGGCCAATGGATGAGTGTAATCAGCCCAGTTTCGAAAATGCTAAGAGTGAACTAGAAATGGAATAGCTGGTTTTGTTTATTGCCTCACACTGAACTGTTCCTGATTAGAAATTGATGATAGAGAGATTCCTGAGGTTGCAGCTAGCCTGTCCCATCTGGTAGATGTAAAAGTTTAATAATCATCCAGGGAAAATTCCCTTTTAAAAGTTACAGATTCCAGTTACAAGAACTTAAGGTCTTTTGGAGGTTTCCTCAGCTCTGTTTCTGTGGTCAGGAATTTCCTGCTGCTTCTCACTGAAATATCTTTATTCCTCTGGGATGATTCAGATGTTAGTATCTGAGCGGAAGGTGCATGGAAAACCAATATGTGATGGGACTAGAAAATCAGTTAGTGATGAAATGTGATGGAAAGTATTGAGATTAAAAATACAAGATAGGAAATGGCAAGACAGATTAGTGTACTTATCTCTTCTGTGGTTTGTAGAGATCTCATTAATGACCTCTACTTAAGTCTAACACCACTTCTGGAGGTTTTTCTCCTTTTCTAACCCTCATTTTTATACATACAAAATCAGTAGCATGGGATTAACAGCAGTCACAGAGCAAGAAAACTGGAGTATCAAGGGAAATAGCGTTCAGTGGAGGTGGGGAGGTAAGGACAGAGATTAATTGATAGACTCAAGCATGCAACTACTTATGTAAAAGTGCAAGTACAGATTGGAGTTGTCAGGCTTGGTGAGTATTGCACATCACACACTTGAATTTTGTCTACGCCTGGCTGACTTTGTCCTTCTCTGTTCAGAACCAAAGCAAGCTGCAGGAGTATTTTATAGAAGAAAAACTAGAAGACACGTTAAGAGTGCATAATATGTAGGTTGTATTTACTGTCTTTAAGCTGTTTATTATATAGGAAATTTTCCAAGATAAACAAGGACCAGGCTTCATGACCTCTCAGATCCTGCTCAGAACTCATCTTGGCTTCAAAGTTCTGCATCTCCCGATGTTCAGGATATGTCATATGTGGTTGGGTAGGATGTCCCAAAGGATCACCTCACTCAGCATCCTGCTTCTGACTCTGCTGTATGAGGGTCCTCAGGGAGAGTTCCAAACAGGACAATGCAAGCAGTGAAGACTTATTTGGTCTTCAGTGTCTGTGGCACAGGGACCTTCTGTGCTGAATGCAGTGTGTTTAATCATGCTGGATGGATATTTTAACCCTTAATTGGCCAATCACTTTCAAAGTGCATTTAAATCTTTACCACACAGCAGTACTCTGGTGCAAGGTGTTCCCCAGTTTTTTAAAAAAGTTTTTATTATGTGAAAAAGTATCATCCCTATGTTGTTTTTATTTATTTATTTATTTATTTATTCTGAAACTGCTACCTTTCAGGTTTCATGTGATGCCCCTAGTAATCAAGAGGAAGAAAAGAAATTAGAAAGAAAGGAACTCCCTGTTCTTTACCATACTGAATCAGATTGTCAATTCAATTGGATCTGATTCCAAGTTAATGTTGCATGAAGCCCTTAGATGTGAGCAAGTAAGTGGGCAAGTAGATAGGTACAGTGGTTAGTAAGTGACAACACATTGTTAAAAAATTTTATGTTCATTTCCTACTTCAAGCAAAACATCACTATTTTTCTATGAAACCCTATGTGAGAGTTGTCAAATCTTCAACTAAGGGCAAAACACACATGCTCTAAATCGAACCTGGAAATCAAAAAAATTGTCAGGGTCTTAGTAGCGTATAAGCCAGGCCTTCTGGATGATTTACTCTTTATTCAGAATACTGTCCTTAACACTCTCTAAACACAAGTGTTTTAGACACCTGCATTTTCAGTAGATACATTTCGCCACCTTAATTTTTTTCTTTCAGTATGTTTTTTTTTTTTACAATTATTTTACAGTGGTACAATTAAAGACTGATATCTTTCTACCCAGGGACAGCTGCATTTCACTGTTGGAGGGTGTGATCACTGTTTGCAGAAGTTCTGCTGCCCTTTGGAATACATAATGCTTCATAAAATAGATGTGACAGAGCCAGAATTATAGAAAGTGAATTTATATTTTGTGCATTCCTCCTTTCGTGACCTCTCACTGAGCAGGCAAACTTTTAAAGCCAGTTCATTTTAACAGAGAATTCAGTACCAGGATTTCAACCAAGTTCTTCCATTTTCCATGACTGAGAGAAGATGCCAAAAAATGACCTTAACACATAAAATGGGAAATTACTCTGTACATGCCACCTTCGATTCCTTTTAATCTTGCCTCCCCATGAAAGTATTTATGCATGAGATTACTGCAAGATAACATCCTACAAAAAGTAGCCATACAGCATTGCTGGTGCAAGAGTAAGTAACACATACGATAGGGATTCCCTTAGTTCATGCCTGCCTTTTTACAGATCCTCTGTTTTTATAATTTTCATTTACAGTTGAACAGTCCTATTTTTATTTCTTGGCTCGTTGAAATCAAGAGTGAATGTGAGGGGAGGAGCTTCTAACAAAGGACAGAGAGGCACTTGTTGGCATTAGAACCATGGGTGGCTGAAGAAAAGATTGGGATCTCAGAATACTTCATTTATGTAAAAAGAGGGAACATGCAGCATTTTGGAGGCAGAGTAGCAGGTGTGTAAATGTAAAAGAGACCTTAATTAAAGATGAAGAATTTTTTTCCAGAATAAGGATTTTGAAGGTTTGTCATGATGTGAGATCCCCAGGAATATTCACCTGGAGTACTGAAGTACAGCGTACTGCAGTACAGCCCTCCTGCTCCTGAAGAGCTGAGATTTAAGCAGTGCTTCTTGCCTGGTGAGGAACATATCAGTTGTTTTGTTTCATGAGATATCCCACTGATCATGCTGCTCGACAGAAAATGCAGCTTTCTGCTAGGAGAAGATGTTAAGGGAGACAATTTCAGCAGAAGCTGTAGTCTAAGCTGATGCTGCTGAGCTGGGGCAATTTTGTACTGTGTGCAGTACCGTTACTACCTGTGTCCAGAGGCTGCCACAGACTCTCTCCCTAATGGTCTGCATTACTAATTCAACTAATTGCAGCAATTACAGGCAGGAGATGCTGCTGGGAAGAGATGCCAGTACGCTTCTCTCTAACATGCTGCTGTACATGCTGTTCATTAATTAGACCAGCAGCAAAAATAAAAAGAATAATAATAATATAAAAAAAAATCACCAGCTGAAAATGCAAAGAAATGTGATGAAACTTGTCAGGGCCATGAACAGTCACAGTTTGGCTTAAGCCTTTCAGAATTGGACTTGTCAGCCTGTCAGCCCAGTCACAGCCAGACTGATCCCAGTTCATTTTGCAGGCAAGCAGGTGCAGTTGCATGTTGGTTGGGCATACCTGAAACATGAAGTGGTTCTCTGCAATGCAGTAAGCATGTCCAAGCTTGGAAAATATAAGAGATTCCCAGCCCAGGAGGTACATTACCAGAACAGAAGGTACCTCTGCCTCAGAGTGATGCATTCAGCAACACAGCAGAGCACTGTTAGCTGCCTGGGTGATGCATATTATCTGGGTCTATCTTGTATGTTTTTCTTTGCAGAAAGCATGTTCAGCCTGGACATGCCTCATCTGTTCAGTCTGTCAGTGGGTGCCTTCTGGCTTGCCTGGCATGGTGTTGAAGTTTATCAAGGAGCCCAGCGTGTTCCAACTGGACACATCTACCTTGGCTGTCAGAGGAACGTTTGCCAGCCAAGCAGGTGTCGTAACCCCCTGCACCTACAGTGCTCGACAGCACAGTGCCAGCCACTGCTAGCCCAAACAGCACAGCAGGCACCCCGCACCTGTGCCCACCTGAAATATTCAACAGCACAGTAAAAGCACTGGTCCTCTGACAGGGGAATCCAGCTCCACGTTGGGTGCCATTTACACAGGCAGAGCTGGAATGCTCGGTACAAATTAAATATTTTAAAAGTTAACCATTCTGAAACATTTTTTCTAGGGTACTTAGCTGCCTCCATAGCAGCCTCTTGGCTTGCAACTATCTCATATTTTTTTTCCTCTGTTCTTTTTCCTTCATTCCTGCCCTTCACATGCCAGACAACAGATGACATTGTTTCATCAGCTGAATGTTCCAGCGATGATGAAGACTTCATTGACTGTGAACCCAGTACAGGTAAGTCAGGTCAGTCTTCTTTTGCTTGCTTTCTTTCTTCATTTGCAAAAAACAATGCATACATATATTGATATGTGTGTGAATGTATACATATATGATTATATATGTATATATATATGTGTGTGTATATGTGTATATATATACTTATGTATATGCACACTGTATATAAAATAAAAAATATACGAGCCAAGCATCAGATCCCATGGACTTGGCAACAGCAAAATAATAATAATATTTCATCACTGTTTGGTTAATATAAAGTTGTTTGCATAGAAAGCCACACTTCCCAAAAGCGATCCTAGCTAATTAATAGTTTACATGTTTGTAGCGGTTATTTCACTGACACAGAAAGAAAGCAAAAATACCAATGTGGCAAGTGGGAAATAATAAAGATTTATGAAGTGGGGAGGGTTAATGTTTGAAAAACAGATGAGAAACAAAAGTGAAACAGTAGTGGTTTGCTAGTGTTCTTTAATCCTCATTAATTGCTCTGAAGATGAAAATGTACAAGGATACATTTGTCCATGGGATTTTTAATACAGTTAACATGGTAATGTATTTATACTAATTTTGTTTTCTGTGAGCCCAAACAAATTGGGGAGTGTTAAAACATAGTTCCAACATAACAAAATTTGTAGTAATTCTTGCCATGTTATCTGCAGTGATGCTTCAAAATGTATCCATTAAAGAGTCAGAAGGACTGGCCCTATGGAACTGACTCAACTTCTTTCTTTCAGATACATTTTGATAAATTGATGGCTTTTCTTTCTGGTGAGATATATGATGTGATATCCAGCAGGCAACTGCAGTCTATTTTATTTCTTACAGGCTTTTTCAAGTCTTCTTTTTTGAGGCTTGTCATGAGTTAAGCATTTCTATAATAGAGAACAGACATCATCGAATTTCTGTGTACATTTAAAAAAAAAAAAAGGAGTTTGGTTAGAATCTTATGTCCTTAAAAATGAAACTTAAATAGTTCAGGTTTTTGTTTTGTTTTGTTTTGCTTTGCTTTGTCTTATTATTTATTTGGGATGATTTTTTTTTTTGCTTTAAAAAAATCCCCAGAATGCATTATAAATGTTATGTTCCTAGTTTCCTGAAGCCATTTGATTAATACAATAATAACTTTAAAATTCACCCAAGGCTAGTGCTTTCACATTTGTTTTGAATTCATCATTTTGTGCCTGCATTTTTTGGTAGAACTTGGTCCTGCAATAACCTGATTTTGGCGATGCCTTTGTAGCTGGGAACTTCCACCATGTAGCAGCCTTCATATTCTAGATTTCCTTGAGTCGTCAGGGATGGCAGGGGCACAGTGCTAACAGATAGCTCAGCCTACTCCCTTCTCTTTTTTTCACAAATCTCTATGAGTTTTTAACTCCCCACCTGGTAAAAGAGCAGTCCAAATAATACAAATCATAAAGCATAAACAGTGTGAGTACTGGGATTTGAAATCAAGGCAGTAGTGAAATACCAGCACAATGGTTATAATGAAAGTGAGGAATGAGTTTTACAGGACCATGCTAAAAGGACTAATGTACCACAAGTGATGTGCAGATGAGTGGGTAAGAATCATTTCATTAAAGCTTCACTAACATTTCAAGACTTCAGCTTCTTTTTTTATTATTATTCTGATTGCCAAGCATTTCAATTAAAGGAGGAAATGGGATCTTTATCAGACTCCTCCTATGGTATATTTTTGTCATTTATGTTTCAACACAGAAATCACACTTACTTCAATGGCTATAAATTGCAATAGCAATGTTTTCAGCTTATGCTGCCAGTGGAAAAATCAAAGTGTGAGGAGAAATTTGGTAAAACAGGATGTTTAGCATGAAATTTCAGAGTGCCAACATTTCCATACTAAAAATACCTCTCTCCTGACACAGTTAGATATCTAATGCTACAAACAGGTACCAACTGGATTTATAAAATGACTTGCTTTTGAAAATCCTGTTACGCGTTACAGTCAGCAGCTATAAGTGCCCACAGACATCTGAGTATTTGCCCTGTAGAATAATATGATTCACTGAAAATCTGCTGAAGGTACTCTCCTCAACTAGTAGAGATTCCTTACCTCATCCTATTCCCCCTCCATAGGATGGGGGTCTGCCTGAGCCACTGAGTTCTGATTCGTTCCCTGGGAGTTACAGTGGTACTGAGAAAAAAGCTGGCCTGATTATATGTAAAAAACAGTCTCCCAGATGGTCCTTGCTGATGAGATTTACAATTCCAGATTTTGAGGTTTCCTGCTCTCAGGGGAACTGGTGTACAAAGCCACCAGAAGGCAGCGGGACACGCAGGTCCTTTTTATTTCCAGAACTGTAAACTTCACTCATTGCATCACGATGAGAAGGAACAGCAACAGGTTCATGGTGCTCCTCATTTAGGTTTCTTTGTCTATCTTTTTCTCCCCATTCCCACTGCATCCAGGGAAGGTAGAACTGTGTCTGCAATACACCCGGTACTGAAGCACTCTCACAGCCCAGGCCACAGCGAAATGCTAAAGTGATCTGAGCCAGCTTATCAAAATCCAGCGGTGCTGGCTTGGCTGAGCAGATATGTTTGCCTTTCCACTTCAGCAGCCAAGTCGGGCTTCTGGCCATATGCCAAGGGCTGGTACTTAAACATATATACATTATGGAAAGAAAAGAACCAGATAATTTTTCCTGTATTTTCTAGTGTGCAAACCAGATAATTTTTCCTGTATTTTCTAGTGTGCGAGTTTCTTTTTTTTTTTTTTTTTTTTTTTTTTTTTTTTTTTAATTAGGCCTATTTGAAGTTGCTTCCTCCTGTTCAGTGACAGGTCAGTGTATTTTACACTGCCTTCTGGCTTGCCTGATCACTTTTGCAGCAAATTGAAAATGAAATGACTCAACCTAGCGCAGGCCCCTCTTTGTTGCTCTGATAATGTGTAGCTTTTAAAGCTCTTGAGTTTCTGCCAAACACCAGAACTTGGCCTTCCATCACCCTCAGTGCTATGGTCCAGTAACGCAAAGGTTACTGAACTCACTGCTGCAGCTGTGAGATATGATATACATCACCGTGAACCTGCTGTGCTATAACTGAGACAAGGGCAGCTGAGATGCCGCCCTGCAAATCAAAAGCTTTCAGATTTCATATGGGTCAGAATCACATCCCAAGATCTAAATATATTACTTTGGACTTGGTCCTGGATCAGAGCCGCTGCCCTGCAGAATCCATTTGAAGACTTTGGTTTCAGTGTACTCAAAGATAGTTTAGAAGACATAAAACCATGTCCTCTTTGAGGCTAAATTTCTTATGAGAACCATTTGCCAGATCTTATTGGCATTTAACTCTGATGGTCTGCTGGATCCAAGCCTTGAATCTCAGTAAACATATGATCTGCATCTGGATACTTGCGTCTCTTTAAAAGAAGATGGTGTAGATGCAAATTCCTCACTCCACTGCCCTCTGGATTTTTCTGTCTCTCCTTGGAGAGACATCCCCCACAAATCCGGTGCTCAGCTATCCCCAGTCTATCCTGGTGTCAAGCAGAAGGAGTCCTGCTCCATTTCTCGTGCTGTGAATGAGGAATGCCCTTTAAAGTTGGGTGCATGTCTCAGAGTATGCTGAGAAGTAGGCTTCCCACCTCACAGGCTGAACACCACATCAGCCCCAAGGAGGGAGACTGCCCTGTGGCACTTGCCATTGTGTAAAAACATCTCTCATTTGATGGAATTTCCTAGCTATGATCTTACAGCCAAAACAAAACCAGATGAACAAGTTTTACTAATCAATCATGCAGACGACTTACAGGAACTTTTGTTCTTTTTTGTGTTAGGAATTTATATTGAGTTTGGTTTTCAGCATATTGGTCCTTTTTCCTATGTACACTACAAAGGCCCTAACCATAAGTATATTTTATCTATATACGCACTATATAAGGTGTGTATATATATATATATCTCTATGCATATAGTGTATATACTAAAGCAATAAATGACCAATATCAGCAGTAGCCCCTATCATCCAATCACGTTTACACAGAAATTCATGCCTTCATCTAACCCTGGCATCCGCTGGCGTGGACAGATGCATGATATTGATATTTCTTGGTGAACAAAGCATGTTAATTTCTTTTTTGTTGGAGTTTTTTATTTCTTCCTTTTATTTATTTATTTTTTAATTGTAATCAATAGTTTCATCTACCAATTAGCCTTGGGGTAGGGTGGGGCAGGGAGAAAAAAAAATTTATACAGGTATATCCATCGATATATACACACATAGTCCGTGTATATATAGATAGATATATAATTGTATATATTTGAAGAACATTTTCTGTCGTTTCACCTCATCTTGTGCCGCATGAATTTTTGGTGATTGATATTTTAGTTTATTTTTATTTCTTTCCTTTTTTTTTTTTCTTTTTTTTTTTCTGGCTCTAAATGGTGCCATACCGCTATTTTTTAATTTTTAAAATCATTGCTGTACTTTTCAATTTATACTTTTGGAGTTCTTCCAAAATAATGTTTTAATCATCTCAAAAAAAAAAGAGATGTAGATCTGCAAACCAATAAAGGCAACAAAATCTTTTCTTGCCATCCTTAAGAAAACCACATTTTTAGACATCCCAAGAAAGTTGTGTGCAAAAGAATGAAGATACTTATCCCGCCTTTCTTTCTATTCTTTTCTCTTTTCCCTTTTTTAAAACTTCTGAAAATCTATCCCATCTTTTCCCTTCCCCTCCTCTCTCTTCTTTTTTTTTTATTTTTTTTTTTTAAACTGAGTTCAGAGAAAAAACTATATAGAAGGAAAAACAGAATCCCCTTTACCCCTGCATTCTCCCAGGAAAAATTCCTCCAACAACAGCCAAAAACCCTACAAACTGCAGATGGCATAAAAAGAATTTTATTGCAATGCAGAATATCTGTTGTATCTTTTATTTCTGGGTCAGTGCAAGATCGTTTTTGTGGCATGCTGTAGTTTAGCTGATTTAACTAACCATGGCCTTCATTAATCTGTGCATGGCCTGTGATGACGCCATCTCGTGTTTCATCAGAGCTACGCATTCAGGCTAACCAAGCAAGTCCGTAGTGTATGATTTGGGGGGATATCATTTTATTTTTCATTTTTAGTTGTATTATAATTTCTTCTTTTTGGAATAGTTATGCCAATACCATTGGCTGCTTCTTGCAGCCTCAGTGTTATATATCTACTTTGTGTTATGGGGTTTATGCTCTTTTTTAAAAAAATTTATTTCTCAGTAGCAATCTTATGTCTTGTCTGTGTCCATCTGTCTTGTCGGTGTGTCTTGGAGTCCATTGGTCTGGTGTTGTTATGTGATTCTGTTCTCTGTTTGTGAGCTCCCCGCTGCTCTGTCATCCCTCTCCCCCTTCCCCTTCCCCTTCTTCCCTCCCGACTTTCCTGAGGTGAGGGTCCACAAAGGTGCAGCAAGCTTTGAATGATGCATGAGCGGCATCATTGATGAGTGGCATCCCGAGGTTTCAGGCTGGATATAGCAAGGTGTCCATACAGCTTCTTAAGGAAGATAAGTTTGCAGCTGGAAGGTTTTCAAACACTGTTACCATTTAACTCTTAAAAACAGTTTGCTGGCATTAAAGTGACTTCTTCTATGTGACTGGTTCTTAGGGAATTTGCACGTGCATGCTGACATTTTAGAGGTAGAATTCCTGTTATCTGTGCTTTGGGTGCCAGGAAATACTACGGATGGTGCAGGCTGTCTGTTAAATAGAAAGTACATAGGTCTTTTCATAGAAGGTAGTACTGGGAAGGGAATATCTGTGCACATAGAACTGAAATTGTATCTGTGTGAATGTATTTCTAACATCTACAGTTGATAATAGATTTGTACTTAGGACATAAAAATGTAGAATGTACTTAAGATTCTAAAAATGGTGCATCTTTAGGTGCTCAGTATTCCTTCTGTCACTGTGTAGTATCTGCCTCTTTACCAAAACTGGTAAAAATTGTCTTGCTGTTGTTAGCCTGTGTAAGCTGAACACAATTCTGGAAAGGCAACTGGAGTGTCTTCTGCCATGGGCAACAAAAATGTGCAGCAGTGTGAAAGGCAGAAACAGAAAAGATGAGTTTTCAGGTGTCTGCTTAGACTTGAAACCTTTTTTAGAAAAAAAAGAATCCTTTGTTTTGTACGGTGGTATATTCCCCAGAATACTCAATACTGTTCCTACAGAACAAATGAACCACATTAGGGTGTTAGGGTACTTCAGCTAGCATCAGTGGGGGTATGAGCTCATGCTCATGGGGGGAGAGGCAGCCAGTATCCTTGTAGATGATGTGCAGGACATCACAAAAAGCATACCTTTAGCCTAGCTATTTTGTTTGTTTGTTTTTTTCCTAATTAGTTTGTTCTGCAGAGGGGACAAGATGACAAAATCTGTGAACTTTCTTCACAAGAGAATGATATAAGACTTACCTGTTTAATCTAAAAGTTACCAGAAGAGGGAAGTGAAGGGATATATTTAGATCTCCAACATGGAATTATTTCATTTAACTATTTCATTTGACTTCCCAATATATATGTTATATAGTTGCACAGGGATAAAAAGAAAATGGTGTTTCTGTTACCAGTAAAACCTATCATCTTTGGCATAGTTCAGTTTTCTTTATTTTTATATGATCCAAGAGACATTGCTGATATTAATTATATCAAAAATGAATCAATATTTAAAGCTTGCTAGATTTAAGTTTTATATCTCAGTGCTTTCCACAACTGTTGATTCCTACCAAATCTAAATCTTTTTCTTGGAAATTGTTTAAATAAAGCAGCTGCTTATGAAATTGCAGTATAATCAACAGGTTCGTGGTTCTGTGTAATACTGCCCTCTGTCAGATAGACCAGAACAGTCCAGCTGGGTATTGTGAGCCCTGTATTGCTAACAGTGGAATAATTTTTTTATTTTTTATTTTTTTTAAACTCAAGCAGCAGGTGTTATCGGAGCAGAACAATCTGAGTTTTAATCCCTCTGCATCATGAGGCTCAGGGTAACCTTCACATCCCAGTATTGTGATGAGTTAACCAAGTGTCCGGTCATCAGGATGCAAACCTCGAGGCTGTGGATGAGCTGCCTTGTCCTGCTGAATGGTTGCTTTTATTCTCCTGATGCAGCCACTGCATCGGCTGCCACTGGCCATCTGCTGCAGAGAGACAGAGGTTCCTTCCAATGCAGGAGGGGTGCTGTTGCAGGTCCTACCGTGTTCACTTTTATTCTACTAAGCCTATATAGGGGTTTCTGGCACCTGAAATAGTTCATACTTTTGTTTTTTGTATCAGGGATGGCTGCTGGCTCAGCTCTTGTGCCATTTGTCACTTCGCAAGGCAGAGCTGGGGGGTGAATTGTTAAAACTCATGATAAAAAGCCTCAATGCCAGTGTGCCTCTCCCAGCTCTGCTGTTGGCTCCTTCTCTGTTTTTGCTCATTTGCCTACCTGCAAGGCAGGGTAAATGAAATATTTCTTAGACAAATGAGGTGGAGATGAAGGGAAAGAGGGAGATGTAATTAATATTTTAATGGGCTTTGATATGCAGGTGCAAGTTGCTATACAATATAGTAAAATGCTGTTAACTATTAAAAATGTACAAGCAAACAATGTCACTGTTAAGGTTTTATTACTATCTTTGCTTGCTGTGGAAGTAACATTACCGTGTATTTTTATAAAATAGATACAAACCTACAAAAGCAACAAGAATTCCCTGAAATTAAACGCAATGGGAAGCAGGTGAGGGATACAAAAAAAAAAAAAAAAAAAAAAAATTTCCAGTCAGGGAATATCTGCATGGAACCATTTTTATTAAATATCACGTTTTCCTCTAACATTAACACATGCAACTGGAATGAACTGTGTTCAGGCTACATAAATTAATACCATGCGTGGACTACAATATACAGATCTTTTCTATCAGCACTTCCATCACTGTTCAAGTATCCTGAAGTTTTCTTCAAAAACTTCAGTTTTTCCAGGCTGACTTAGCTGGTGTAAGGTTCCCTGGCTTTCTATTTAGGATCAGGAAGAGATCAGGATCAGCCCCACAGTCTGGCTACCTTGCCCTTGCTGCCTTCCAGACTTTTTTAGAAGCGTGTTCTCTAAACTCGAAGCCATGTGCACTGTCACCTTCTGGCAATCCTTCCAGTGCTGTGCCTATGTTATCAAGCTGACACATGTCTAAAATACTAAGATATGATATTTTCAACCTGCTGGGACTTGCTTTTTGTCCCTTTTAGCTTTGATTCTCAGCTTCATAAAATATACAGGAAAGAAAGAAAAAATAGGCAATGACACGTTCAGTGAAAGAGAAGAGGTAGCACATGACTCAGGGAAAGATTTTGCCTCAAAGGCAAATGTATGTGCCTTTAAATGCCATACCCTTAAATGCCTATAGCAACCGATTCATTAGCTTTAGACAAGAAGGAACTATCTGATTTCTGGAAGATAAATAATATCCATGAGTCTTTTAGGAGATAAGAGAAACGTTCTGTTAAAGGGAAAACATGCTGAGCATTTACTAATACTATGGATAGAGATACAGTTTTGCTCATAAAGGCTTTTATTTATGTTTCCTCTGGTCATCATGCCTAGACCTGAAGGTGCCTTGTGTATTAGAAAGTACTGATGTTCACATGAGTGACAACAGGTGGAATGATACCTCGGCAGAGCAGGACAACCTGTCCTCCTTCCATTTTCAACCAAAGTAGTTCATAAGATACCAAATCAGGTCAAAGATATTACTACTTTGCCTGCATTCCGCCTTTTTCAGTTCAAATTTATTGATCACAAGAGCTAGAAATCAGTGTTTTATCCCAACTGTAAGCACTTGGGAATCCCAGTTCTTGAGTGATGTAAAGTGTTAATACTTGCATTGAGTGTCACATGAGGAACAGGAGACAAAGATCATGGCAGTCTTGAAACCAGGGATAGGAAAAAAAAAAAAAAAAAAAAAAAAAAAAGACTAACTTGATTTGGTATCTCAGATTTCCACTAACTGGACAAAATATTTTATTCTGCAATTCAATTCAATTGCACTAATAAATATATTAGTAAAAGCTTATGAACACTCCACACAGAAAGATTCATTTTTGGACTTTGCTGGGTCTCAGAAAAACTGAAGCTGTTTGGTCCCCGGGACTGGTGTTATAAGGATCATTGGCTCCTCTTTTGGCATTCAGGGGGAACTACAACTATTTTACAGCCAAACATACAAAATCTCAAAATTAGCTTCTTTCAGAGCATTTCTGTCTCTTCACTGCTTTCAGTCCATCTCAGTATGAGAGAATGAGAGTAAGAGTGTCAGAGACCTTTAAAAGGGCAAAAGGTTCTGGCTTTGAAGAAGAGCAGAAATGCAAGACAATTTTACACTTAATATTTTTGGTTATATGCATGTTTCCTAATGGATGTCACTAATTCTTTTTTCCCCTGATACTGAAACAAGTATAACTGGTTTTAGACACTAGTTTTAGTGACTGATGTTTTCTCTACTAAAATCTCAGGGGCTTCATAAACTTTGTATATGACACACCAAAAAAAAAGCAAAAATAGCTCTGTAAATAGTCCAGGTATTTTCCAGGGTATCAAAATATAATTTCATTTTTTTCTTCTTGCTCTCCATGTTCTCCTTGCTCTTTCTTGTTGTCTATGAAGCAACAAGTCTGCTATTGAGTGCCTGCAGATTTTTATTTTATTTATTTTATTTTTTATATTTCTGTATTTCTCCCAGAATCTGTAGTTCTCCTGTCTGCTAATTATTTTAGTGTCAAAGCGTGGATCATTAATATATAGCAAATCCTGTGTGTGCACTCTCTCTCTGTATATACATATATATTTATAAATCTGTCAATGCTATATTTCTGTTCTGGCTAAAAGGAGCATTTGGGGGAACAGAAATAGAAGAGCAGAATAAGCTTGTTTAGGAGATTTACAAGAAAATGGGGAACAAACAGATTGTATCTTGCCTAATCTCTTTCTCATATTCCCATTAAGTTCTGTTAATTCAAGTCTTCCACTTCTGTATATCTCTGAAAGCAACCAGTGCATCCCAGCAAGAAGGGGGAGGCATTCTGTGAGCACAGGCAAGTGTGGCTCTCAGGTTTGAGAGCTTGGCATTGTCTGTGGTAGAGGACCCCAGACACACACCTGAACTCTCAGCAGAGAGGAGCAGAAGGCTCAGCCCCTGGCCAAGTTTTGAATCACTTATCTCTGCCAGGGAATTAGGGGTGCTCAGAGAACTGTGGGGAGGATTAAGGAGGGTTTGACAGCTGGAGAGAAAGTCAAGTGACTTGGCGGTGTAGCAGGAATACCTGTATATCCAAAGAAAAAAAAAGAACTTTTTTTTTTGGTACAGTGGGTTGGACATACTACCAGATTTGCACTTATTCAGGTGGCTGAAGGTGGCATTTGATAGCTAGCCTTCCCATGAACAAAGCACTGTAACATGCTCCGCACAGCAGAGAGTGAGCGAGCTCTGAGCATGAAATGATGAAGGACTTTTGAGCTTTGTTTCCTGATAAGATAACTGAGAGCTTTGGGTGTTTGCCTGAAGCCCTTTTCGTCATGTGCTTAAACACATCATATAAACCCAAACAGAATACAGAGACTGGAAGAGTTGTTGAAAACATTTTGCCCTAATTCTTTTTTGGTAAAATGTAAGGATTTGGTGTTGGCAAAGTAATGCAGGGACACCAACTAATTTCTTCTGAAACCTCTTTCTCAAATTCGTTTGCAGAAAATATCGTATGACGCCTAAAATGCAATTTTCAACTTTTTATCTTAAAATTCCTTTCATTTCAAAATTTGTTAAAAAAATAAAAAATCAAAGTTCACATTCAAACAAAATATCTCATTGCAAAATGAACTTTTTTGGTCTTCTTATCCTAAAAACAATTCACAAAATATACATATGTATATTGCTGAACAACATTCTTTCTATGGTTTTCAGAATTGTGAGTGAATTAGAAAATAAACAAGTAAAGTAAAATGACTACCCACAAGCAAGTGGAAACAATGCAAGTTTTTTTTTGGTTTGTTTTTAACTCAGTAACTATTTTTATTTCCAGATCTTTAATGCCCTTCTTTCATAGAGCTTTGTCACAATATGCTACATTCACATGAATTAGGACACACTCACTTCACTGCTGAGTTTGCCAAGTAGTATCCTGTATCCTATATGTACGTATTAAGTTTTATAGTCATAAACATTGCGTGGGGATTTCAGTATGCTTGTCTCTTTTTTTTAATGTCCAAAATATGACTAATAACCTTCACCATTCATTAACTTAGGAGTTTTTTCACTAATTCTTTTCAGTTTTTCAACTTCCTTTCTCCCTTGTTTGGCTCTCCAGAACATTAACCTGTACTTTTCCACACAGTGACATCTGTCACTACTTCTACCTCAATTTTTTTAGATGGATAAAACCATTAATTAAATTTATCAAAGGGATTGGGCTAGTATATTAAAGCATCGTCAGTTGTTTCCTTCATAGCTTGTCATTATATTTTGAACAGCACTGGTAAAAGTCCATCCCTGAAGCTGTGTGATCTTTCCAACATATGCTGTTTTCCGTATCTATTGCTTTTCCCTTGGAAACGAAAGGCAAACAAAAATAATTTTGGAGGGAGAGGAAAATACCTCTCTTTCACTAACACAGTATTTTTAGAAACAGCTGGTAAAACAAACTGCAAATGTTATGCCTGGAGCATCTCTACTCTAATAGCAGAATCATTTAAAGATGAAAGCAGCCATTTGTGTGTCTAGCTCCCTCTGCTAGTAATGCTCCCTCCACACTCCACCGGTGGGGGAACCTGCTCAGGCAGCTTGCCTTCTTTCTTTCTCTGCCAAGGTTCTTAAATACTGCTCTGTAGGTTTGGGCAGTGCTTTCTGTGACAAACACAAAGAAGTGATAACATCAGAAAAATGCGTCTCAGTCATCTGCACCTCAAATTAGTGGATTCATTGTTCTTCCAGGGACGTTTTTTCTTTGCCTCCCAGATGACCTTTCCTTCCCAGTGGCAAGTTATGACTTTTCTGTTGGCCCATCTTGCAGGTGGCAAGTGTCCAGACACAAGCTGCCAGTTCAGATAGCTTAAGAAAGTCCTAGAGCTACCGGACTAGGGGTTCCTAGTGTGAAAACTGACTTCACACAGAAATGTTTATAGTGTCCTGAGGAACTTGAGCTGTTTTATTTCTTTTTCCATAGCAAATTTGCTTAGTTTCCACTAAAGGTCAGTAATTAAGAAGCTGAGCACCAAATGAGGCAACAGTCATAAGTACTCCTAAAAGACATTTTGTGAAGGCCCAGGTCTATGATGGAATATCAGTGGGTATTGATACCTATTGCTTTTGCCTTAAAATCTCTATAAAAACAATTTTGTTTTCTGTAATTTGGGGGTTTTAATTTCTGATGCCAGCTACATGTTCAACATGTTTATTTAAAAAGAATTTTAACAGTTGGATCCTGGGAATGGTTGCATGTATGAATGTCCAATTTTATAGCTGTATTACCATATTTTATCCAGCATCTGAGAGGAGCTTTGAGGATATTAGTACAGCTGAGCACTTACTTCAGAGATCTAAATTTTAGATTTATACACTGACAAGAGATAGTTAATCCTTTTGTGGACTGTGCCCTTAAGGACCTTGTGAATGGCAAGACTTGGTATAAGACCTTGGAGTCTTAATTCTTCTTTCACATTCAAACCCCACTTAATCTGTCCTTCACTTTTAAACAAAGGTTGCATTTTGATCCTAAAGATTTCTTAAACCTTTTGTCAGATACACACTCCAGGTGGTCATTTTTCTGGGGATCCAGTCATGTTAGGGCAATGACAGTTTTTACTGTGGTATGTCATATTACATTAATTTTCTTATACAAATGATATTTCAGCAAATGAAAAACAAGACAAATGAGCTATCTAGCGTGAAGTTAAAGATTTCAGACATGAGCTTAGAGCAATGATCATTGTTCCTTGTTGAACAGCAGTTCTTTATCAGTTTTCTCTTTTGTTTTGTGTTGTGCTGTTCTTTTCTGGTAATGAAATGCATAGAGCTCTACACATCATTTCAGGGGTAACAGTGACAAAGCTGTGTAGAGAGGCACTGTTATCTCTCTGCTCCATTACAGTGAAGCCTCTGCTTATACAGCCTGAGTTCTGAAAATAGTTGGAAAGCTTAATAAGCATAGGGAGCTGGTGTGGAGGAAAGAGATACTCTGCAACAGAGGATTAAGGGATGACAAATGCAGTTTCCTTTTTATATAAAAATGTATATTTTTATGAAATCCAGAACATTTGAGCTCTGCGTTTCTGACTGGAGCAGTGGGAAAGGTACTGGAAATAGAAATTGAGGGAAATACATATGTTTGCATATATGTGTGTATATAATATATGTGTGTGATCATGTATATATAGATATGTGTGTAAGCATAGATATAAAAAAGCATTATTCAGTCACAGAATATGGTGACAGATTTCAAACAGTTCTAGAGTATATCTCAGCTATGAAAATGGAGTGCTGGTAATACCCTCTATTGGTCCCTAGGAGATGGACTGGGTGTCATATTTCAGGTCTATGTGTCTCCTGTAAGAAATTATGCCCTTGCTCTACCCTAATGCCAAAGTAAGTTGGCAATAATGCATAGAAGCATATCAGTGTAACACTGTGGCAGATGAGTCTCTTAAGTTCAGATGTAGGGTAGTTTACCAGACCTAAATGTCAGATCAGAAGCAGTGAGTTATGAAATTCATTGCATGCATGAAAAAAAATCCGTATGCAGAAGGAATTCCTGAGAGACTAAGTTAGGTAATTGGCATAAAATGGTAACAGCAGAACTTTTTCACTGCATTCCTCACTTGTTTATAAATCTCTTCCAAACCTTTTGTCCAGAGCATTTATGAATGTGATGTTGATTTTGTTGTGGAAAAGGAAGTAGTCAGCACTTGGATCTCCATAGCAGTTTGGAATCTGGATGCAAATTAAATATTTTCATGGTCAAAATTTTCAAAAAAAATCCAGTATGTATGCATGCACATGCATAATCACTAATTTCATTAACCACATGGCTGGAAAAGCTGGCAGCCTGATTCTGTGAAATGTTTAGTGGCTTCAGTTTTTACTGGGGTTAATGAAAGTAGGAAGCGTCAGGAGAAAGAAAAATATTCATGTTTCTTACTGTATTTCATTACAATGCTCTACTTTATTCTACGTGGTTTGAATACATGAGACATGCCTGTTGGTTTTCTGAGACCAGGCAGGTTCTGAGTTGTATTTAATTTTTTGAGCCCAGTTGGTGCATCTGTTCTCTGCACATTGATATTCTAGATGAGATAAGAGATGAAGCCTGCTTATGCTTAGAAAGTATGTACTGTCTTTGAAGTAAGCCATTGCAACTTCCAATTTTTTTCATCATCTGATAATACTTCAGATGATCTCAGTCTTCTCTGACAGAACACTGAGTCCTGTATGGCTGGTGCAGTGTTTGACCAGAAATGGACTGTAGGTACTTCAGTAGCATTGTTTATCTCAAACTGAGAATGTTTTGCAGGTACTGGAAAGAAGCAGATGAATAATGTTGTCCCCGCTTTATAAATATTGAAATCAGAGAAGTTAGAAGAATGTTTCCTTAGGTGTCTTACTAACAAGCTTTAGTTGAGATACATGGAGAAAGTTGGACAGATGCATGGAGAAAAGGATTTGTAGAACATGTAGAGGGAGGAGGAAAAAGTATTACTGGTGTTAAAAAGAATTGCACTAGCAAAGGGGAAGGAATGTTTCTGAATAAAATGATTTTTCCTTACAAAAATCCATATTTGTTAAAATAAAAGGAACAATTTCACATATGGCTTTATGTCAAAGCTGTAGATGAGCAATCAAGTCTTTCCTCGTTCCCACCTATATGCGTGTTTGCTTCTAAAATCTGGTCCACTGGCTTTAATGGTTTTGTATCCTGCTAGCCCATGCAGAGCCCATGCAGCACTGGGACAGAGGCTGGGTTCTAGTCTGTTTCTCACTTCTTCAGTGGAGCCATTTACCTACATCCTAATTACAAGTTCAGTCAGTAATATTTCTGTGTCACCACTGAAGACAGTAGGGTAGCTCCAAGGCTGTTGAGGGCATACTTTGACCTGCAGTCTTTATTTATGAGTGGTGATGATAGGAGACCTGAACTTGACTCAGATCCCAGACTAAGTTGGCAGAGAGTTGGTATGAAGAATATTTTTTAAGCTGGAAATAGATCAAATATTTTTTAAGTTGGAAATGCATCCACTGAGACATAATAAGCATGGAACCCCACGTCAGGGTTTTCAAAGTGGAATGTGTTTTACTAAGGGAAAAGTAAAGCTGGACAAAGAGCGGAAATGAAGTACTTTTCCAGTTAACCCTGTGCACTGTCTCTCTTCCTATGAAGATAGAGCACATGCAGCTTTCTCTCTCTTTTTTTTTTTTTTTTCTTTTTTCTTTTTTTTTTGGAAGCTTACTACTTCCACACTGGCTTCTTGCCTTTCTTTGTAGTTATATATTTGAATTGATGCTTGGTTCTCTTTTTCTATATTTTTATCCTATTGTTACCACTTCTAAATTACCTAACAGTAAAAGAAGATAATATGAAATTGGGGTGGAGCTGCAATGTGGCAATGGCACTTTTGAGTTAGTGGAAAAATTCATTAGCCAATAAACAGCCTAAGACACATGCCTGAAAACATGGGGCACCCACATGTGCAAGAGTGAGACACCTGAAATAATTCAGTGTTGAGATGGAGAGTATCTTATGCATGTGCCTGTGTAACATGTAGTTGAAATTGAGCAGCTGATAATTTGACTTCTGACATGCCTCCATTTTGATGAATAACTCAGTGCCATGGAAGGCTATGAAAAGAAGCCAGTTTACATTAAACACTTAAATTCACCATTGAAGACTGGCACACATTGTTTAGGCACTGGGAATGACAGGCAAATCTACCAGTTTTTCTCCAGCATGTTGTTGGTCCATGTGCCTGCTCATGCTTAGTGTTCTTTTGCAAAAGGCAAGGAAGGAGCCATACATGTCCAAGTGTTTATAATGAGTCATTTGAATTGTGGAACTCTTCTTCTAACTTCAAAACAGTGCTGTTCACTACTACTCTAATATGTCAGTAAACCTCAGGGCACTAAGGTTAGAATTTTAACAGCTTTTTAATTCATTCATAAAGTTCACATTTGCAGGTTTTGCCAATAGCAGAATTACCCAAATAAATTGTTTGTTCTTTTAACACAATATTTCCAATTCCATCACTGTTTTGATTGTGTTTAAGAACATCATGTGTAATAAAAATATGAAAAGGAATAATAAATTCACTGGGGAAAAAAAATCTGTATGAGAAAATTCTGTGGCTTGCACAGATAAAGGAAATTAGTCTATGAGAAAGTAATAGACTTCCCTATTAAAATCTAACAGTATAATGTCTTACTTCATAGCAGAGGAAGGCCTAATGTGATAAGTTTTTTTTTTTTTTTTTTTTTTTTTTTAGCTTCTTTTAATTAACATTTCATCCTATTAGGCTTGGTTTGCAGTTAACTTTCATTTCACAGGTATTCATGATTGTTATGCTCCTGTGAATTACCAAACCATGAAGCTGAGACATGATGGTTAATAGCTATGCAAAGTATTCTTTTAGCTGATTTTCTAACAATGACCTTAAAATTTAAATGTAAATATTTCAGGTAATACAGTAAGCAGTCACATGGAAAACATATTTAAGTGTATGACTATATATCTCTTTAAATAGTGATTCAACAGCAATCTGACCTGCACCACTGGCCGATGAATATTAACTGCTCTATTAAAAAAATGTTTTGCAAATTAGTGCTTTGCCAATGTCTCAAAGAAAACAATTAAACATTTGTGATAATGTGATATACTTTATCTTATCATGGCGTGAAGATAAGGGAGAGTGAATATCAAGGCCACCTAGCTTTCCGGTGCGGAGCAGAATTAATCAGTAGCAGAAGTCAGTCATCCTGAATTTTGTTCATAAAGCCCTTAGGGTCTGAATGGGCCTGAAGAATTTTGGTGTCCAGCTCCTCAATTTTTTTCATGGATATACTATCTTTACCGTCCTAAAGTACTCTGAAGTATGATCATTATCATTAATATTAAATAAGGTTAACTTTTGCAATTACATGTTTCTCTTTTAATCCAATTCGTTGTGCAAGCAAAGTAAACACCCTTCCCAGCCACTTTCTTGCTATAATGCAACCTCTGATAAACAGCTTAAAGCTTTGGCTCCTGAATCGCTGTAGAGTTTATTCCAGTCATTCACTGTGCTGAAAAAGAGGATTCAAACTTGCCTGCAGCAGCCTTTCACCACTGTAATCCTGAACTTTCAGAAAGAAATCTACAAAAACGACCCTCTCTCTTTATGCTCCTGCACTTCCCAGCAGTATTAAACTTGCCCATAAAAACAAACAAACAAACAAAAAGTCCTGCCAAAAATCCATCCCAAAATGCCTGGATCACAGTAATATCCCTCTTGTCTTTTCCAAATGATAGACAGAACTAGCTCACATGTTGAAAGCTACTTTACAAAGGGCTCCCCTGCAGTGTTTCAGAGCTAGATAGTTCATACATTAGTTGGATCTATTGTATTTCTGATGCAGTGACAAGTGCTGCCTGGTGGAACTGACTTCAAAGCACAGATTGATAATCATTGCCATTCTGTCTCCAAACACTTCTGCTTGAGGTCTCAAGGGGATTGTGGTGCATTCAAACATTAGCACAATCAAAAGGGAAGAGAATCACACATTCTCTGAACTGATGTGAGAGAACAACACCTAACATACTGCTCAAAAGGTTGGTGTTCCCTTCTCTTGCTTTTCAGAGGAAGAATTGTGGTTGTATTTATTTCAGCTTACTCGATATCATTGTTTCTACCCAGGATTTTCTACCACTTCCCAGTGGTATTTTAGTAGAACCCCTTAGCAGTCAGTTTGGTAGTGATCTTCTCATCAGTAACAGTCTCATAGCATATAACAGTAACATATCATTTTTCCTCCACAGGCATCCAGGTATTACACAAAGACGTAGTGTACCCAGCATCACCTCATTTTATTGATAGGGAATTTGGTCTAGCCTTTTCAGCATGGCTGTGGGGCTGAATCCTCATATTAATTATGAGGGATATTTTGACTTGTACTTGACTGAAGAGGAGTTTGAAGGACTTATCCTCAATTCTGGAGTCCCAATGACTTCTAGTAGGAAAATAACAGATCAAAATTTTCTATTAGCCCCTGTCTAATTTATTTTAACTGTGGCAACAGGCACTTAAGTATTTTTCTCAGCATTACTCAGAGCTTTGTCCAGCCTAGTTAATTCCCTGGTAGTATTTTGCACTTTCAAGATTTAACTTCTATTATGGAAACTACCATTTTGTTGGCTTGTTTTCTTTCAGTTTTGATATGTGAATGGCATTACTCCAAGTCAATCCACAGAAGAAAGAACGTACTTGGACATCCAGTAGCCAAAGTAGAGTAACTTTATAAGCAGGGCAATAACACTGGATAATCCATCATTGGGAAGATGTACTTTGAGACTGTGATTTATCACAGTTTTTCTACATGATTTTGAATGAGTCATAAAAGATAGGAATGGGTATAAAAGGGATCAAACTTAATAGAAGACAATCTGCAGATACATAATGTGCCTTTTTCAGTAGCATTCATTAGTGAAAGAAGTTTAAGTTTGAAGGCACATGTAAATGAATCTTGTTCAAAACCTGCTGGGGAGAGCTTCTCCTCAGCAATCACAATGTAAATTCTCTTCACTCCAGATTTAACCAGGGACTGATGTTCACAGCGCTGAGTGGACACCTAGTTTAATGTTTCTTTTCAGTTACTGCAATATTTGACTTGATACCATTTCCAGGGAAATCATGTATTGTTTTTAGATGGAATTCATCACCATTTCTGATTACCCAATTTATCCTCATTCATTAACGTACCTGTTTTCTTCTACAGCTTATAAAATATTTCCTTAGTCTGGTGTGTACATTGTTAAAGGTAGTTGTTAAAGGTCTGTAGTAATAGCTTCTCATGTATCCTCAAGAATAAGCTGCAGCTGCCTCACTAAAGACACTTCAAAAGTGAAATCTCTAGATCTTGAATGTCTTTCGGAGAGAGTAGTAGTGTCTGGGATGATCCTGGATTATTCGGCTATCCAAGAAGTGGACAACATTTTTGTCTGGTTTTGTTTAGCATTGTTTTGTTTAAAGCTCCAAGATAAAAGCACAACAACTATCTCTGCATGCAAGCTGCAAATGCAGGTTCTTCCCAGCGCTGATTTATGTCTGTAAGAGGAACAAGAAATAAAAATAAGAAACAAGAATAAGAGGGAATCTTCAGGACAGAACTAGGATCACTACACCACAATCAGAAGAGTTTTTAAATTGTTTGTAAGAGAAACTTTTTAACAGTGAATCCTCTGTGGTTTGGATCCTCCTCTCAGAAAGCAAGGGAGGAAGCTCCTTCCGTTGAGTCAGTTACAGCTGGACGTGGTAAAAAAAACTTGAGCGTGTAACCCAGTTACGCTAGCTGAGGGATGAACAAAAACGGGGAGTGTAGCCTAGCGTCCAAGTGAGTAAAAATAATGCAATGGAAATGGCTCCTGCTCATCTCTGAAGTTTACCAGAAATGACTTCATGTTAAAGAACCAAATATGAAAATATATTTATGAGTAATTATGTATAAATGGAGGAGGGGGTCATAGGAATAAATGCTAGGCATTGGTAAACTTGCATGTACAACTCCCACAGAGAATAATGTGGAGTCAACAGTAAGGTTAGCTACAAAACAACATTCATGGTTACAATTTAGTGGCACCTAGGAGAATATTTTTATGACAACCAAGTAGATGCTATTTTATTAAATATCTCAGTATGGCACACACCCCATACATAGACAGGCATTTCAGGTCTCTTTTAGGATTTGGGCATTCAAATTACTTCCTAAATTCTTTAATCTTTCCATGTAATTATCTACTGTAACTTTTCTATGACACAAGTTTCATATTCAAACGTACCTACCAAGCCCTTAGCCAGCATACTTGAGTGTTGCCTTTATTTGTTTCCTGGATACGTTCCAAAAATTAATATTAAGTGGTGTGACAGTATAAGATTTCTTGGGCTATACATACCAAAAAGGAATATGGTAGTCATACAGTATTCATTAGCATTCTGACAAACTGATATTTTTATTTAAGTGTTTTGTGGCTGTATATGCTGAAGAAAGGAAGAAACAGTGAAATACCTGTGCTGCTTTCTGTTTGTAGATAAGCAAAAACATATGGACATTTTAGTATGCCATAAATACACAGTAAACATTTGCTGTATGGGTTTAGACCAAAACCAGTAAACTATTCCTGCTCCCACTCAGATTATTGGACAGAGTTCTGTTACTGAGTTTGTCAGTACAAGGATCTGGTAGTGGTTGCAAAGTCCCTCAGGATTTAGAAAGATTTCTTCCCATGTGACTAACTCTTAGGATTAAATAAGTTTAGCTTTACATAAAAAGAAAAAAAAAAAAAGAAAAAAAAACATAGCTGGGCTGATTACAAATGTCAGTCTTAAGTCTTTCAAAAAAGCATAGCTTCTTCTGAGAGGAGAAGGAGACGGTTGAGTAGAGATGCACAGAAAGAATGTTTTCAGGTCAGTGATACTGGATGGGCTGCTTAGCTCAGGAAGCATCAAAATACTCTTTGGTTCAGAATGTGAAAAGATAATAAGCTTATGGCAAACACCTGAAAAAGTCTTTTCCCTTAAAGCTGTGGCAGTTTAGCCCTATTATTTCCTTAGCTTCTGATACCTGTAAATGTGTTTTCATATTTGATAGTTTTCTAGCTACTTGTTGCTATAAAGAAACCTCATTAATTCTTAAATGCAAAACCAAACAAGATGGTATTTGGCACTGTGTGAGTGGTGCCCAGGTATTATTAATACAGATTACTTTTCTTATTTCTGTAGCTCCCTATGTGTCTACAGGCTTAGAATGAGAGAGGATTTTGCCAGTACAAACAGCTGGTAAAAGGAAAGTGATACAACTTCCCCTTCTTAGGCAATGTTCCTTTCTCTGAGTTTTTTTACTGGACCAGCTAAGCTGGCACTCCTCTGTTACAATTTACCTTGGTGTAAGTAGCAGATAAAAATCCCACAAATAGATTTTTATTCTGATTTGGGACTGGGGATGATGAGTTGCCTTAAAAATTAATATTTTACTCCTATTAATCTATAAATTGTTTGTTATTTGTGGTCCATTAGCATTTATTTGGCTCTGAAAAATATTACTCTAAGGTTAAAAGGATTCAAGAAGTAACAGGTTGCTTTGGGAGTTACTACTAGCAGGAAGCACCACCTAGAAACACCATTTCCCAGATGCCTGCCAGAATGCCCCAGAGTTCATCTTCTCACTGGGACCCTGTCTTGGAGAACAATCTTCCCTGTCTTCTGCTTACTTTCTCCCATTTTCCCTTTAAATGAGATAACATAGATAACATTTTTTTTTTTTTTTTTTGACAATGCCTGAGTTGTGGACAATCAGAAAAGCCATGTTTCATCTAGAGTTCTGAGGGTTTCTTGCTGGATCTTCAGTCAACATGTAAGCATTGTTAAAAATTGGGTACACCTTTAGTAACTGTTGTGGTCTTTACTGTGACCTTCATCACAGAAAATGCCTAAACAGGATGGTTGTCAGAAGGTAAAGAAGCACTGTATGTGGGAAGCACTGCTCTATACATTCCTTGTTCTTATATTCTTCACTAATCACTTTTCAGGCTGTTAGAGATAGGATATTAGGCTAATTAGGTCCTTAATTTGATCCACTTTAAAAGATCTAGCATTTCTAGTGCTTATATTAGGGAGTGGTAAATTCACTGATTTTTAAACAGCTACAGAGTGTTCTTAACCAGTCTCCATCTGTGTTTGTGTTTGTATTCTTTAATGGAGAAAGTCTTGGAAATTTGGAAGATTCTTCTCTTCCTTGATGTACAGACATATGCATGAGGTGTAGTTTTTTTGTTTGTTAGTTTTTTCAGAGCTTTTTTTTCCCTTATCTATTTAACATATATTTCTGCTACCAAAATATTCTAGCCAGAGCAGAAAATGCTGCCAACACGTCCTGAAAATAAAAGCAGCTGCATAACTAACTAGGCCCTATTTCAGTAAACATTTTAAGTTGTGAACACTTTTCAGTTCAATGGAAATTCTCTATTTGTTTCTTTTCACTGATGTTTTGATAGTATCAGCTGCTTAGAAGTATGTCATTAGCATCCTTGCTCAAAGCATATGGCTTTAAATGACCCAAAAAGGGTGCTGCCTGGTATATAGATTAAACTCACAAAGGTAACAGCAGTTCGGAAGGCTAGATTACACAGTGGTGAAATGTACGTTCCAGTTTGTCACTGTCTTGGGTCCCATTCTAATTAGGTCAAAGTACAATAAATAATGTTCCGGCCTCGTCCCATTTTCACAATTTCTGCACATTTAAAAAAAAAAATACAGAAAGAAAGCAAAATACCCTGAAAAAGGAGAAACTTACAATCATATTATTTCCTGCTTATAGGCCAGCAAGGAATCCTGAATATTTGTAGTGTATTGACAGTGTTGCTGGACAGCTAGGTGAGAAGCAGCTGGTACTGTTGGTTGTTAATGAGATATATTGATAGGGTTGTGTTGCAGTGCACGGTACTTAAATAATGTGGTTTTCACTGTGTTAGGGAAGAGACTGAGCCTGAAGGCTAGAGTGGTAGAAGATACTGCAGTTCTAGATGTTAGCCTGAACCCAGAGACAGTAATGCAGATCCTAATTTACCATCTATAATCTTGCTGCGTAACACAGAGAAATATTAATTGCCTTCAGCAGAAGCCTTTCAAAATGCAACTTAAAAACAAAAAGTGAGAAAACAGAAGTGTATACTTAAGCTTGATGAACAAGGGACTTTTTGAAAAAATACCTTCTTTTTTTTTAAATGTGTAATTTTTCATTTGAAACATTTGGCCATATGGTCCAATCTTTCAAGAAAGTCTGTAACCCTTGATAGCATAGCTGCCTCTCTTCCTAGTCCTGTCTGCTTGAAGGTTTGAAAGTACAAAAAGGCTGCAGTGGCTATCCTTTTTTAATCTTTTATTTTCTGGGAAATAATTTGTAAATGTTAAGTAATATACTGTCTGTGTAGCTTCATGTGGGAACATTTGGCTTCCAGTTCTCAAATTAGAACATCTGCTTTTGGCTAATAAGAGCTAGATTTCTGTTCAGGCACCTATGCATTGACCAAGTGGAGAAAGAATTGCTTAGCACTCTTAAATCCTCTTTAGAGCCTAACAAACGTCAAGATTTCCTCCTCAAAATCTTGTCATCTCTTTAAGTGTCTCTGGCTCCAGTTGTGGTTCTTTAGTCCTTTTGATCTTTCAGGCAGTAGAAGGCTTTTCCAGGCCCTCACGCAATGAGGTAGGCATTAATTGTCAAATAGGGCATAAGTATTTACTTAAGTGGCCTGACATAGACTTCACAGTTGGCAACCAGACCCCATGCCTTCCAGTCTGTTTTGCATCAAAGAGACGGCACTCGGTTCTAATGTGCTGAAGAGGGACATTTCACTGCTCTGAAAATCCAGCTGCAAGTCACACAGATACTGATTAAAATTCAAAGCTTAAATGCCTCGTTGTGAAACTCCCTAAATACAATTAAACCAGAGGCTGAGAATCCTGGTAGGGAGTGTTGTCCAGGGACACTAACCTTGAAATGTGACCAAATAAAAATTCCCAGTGAAGTCTGCAGAGGCCTCACTTCTGTCATTGTTTTCTATTCATAGCCAGTCTTTTCTGATCCACAAATAAATGCCCAAAAATATCCTATGTAAGCCAATATTTTGCTTCCTGTAACCTGCACATACTGTCCCTGAGACTACCCTGACCAGGTTTCCTCTTCCTTGGTTGAACAACTTCCCTTTCTAACATGCTTTTTGGAGGGATGCAGTAGATAGTTCCAGTGCAGTCTTCCAGCACAGGCATAGTACATTCCAGCTATGGAAGCACTGTGCTAGTATTCAGCACAACCTCATCACTTCTGAAGTAGGAGCTGAGGGTCTTCTCATATAACTCCTCTCAGAACTAGACACTTTTCAGTAATGTATCTAAGAACAAACTGGGCTATTTTTATTTTATTTTATTTTATTTTATTTTATTTTATTTTATTTTATTTTATTTTATTTTATTTTTGTCATTTATTCTTATCCCACATTCCCCAGAATTAATACTGGGAACTTTCAGTGGTTTAGAGGTACTATTTCCCCTCACCTTAATAAATACCAAAACATCCTACCTGTTGGTTGTTATCAAATTTATACAAAAGAGCCACTGACGATCTTTACAAGGTGGATAGCCCCATTCTTCCCAGAAATTCAAGATAGTCACCCACTTCCACTGACAGGTGGCAGCGTGACCTTTAAGAATGATTATGAAGCAAAAATGTTGGCATTCCTGATGGAAACCTAGGGTACGCAGTGATTACAGCATGTTCTTCCTACCTCATGAAGAGATTCAGCGTGGACAGGGTTCAATGCTTTATATATAATGTTTTTCCTTTCCTAAAACATTAAGAAAAACAGGCTGGGACCTTGAGTTCCTTTTTAGAAGGACTCTAATGTCAGGTTGATGGTCTTCATTCAAGAAGAATATGGACATCATGTGAAACCTGGAGAATTCAGAGGAATCTGAGGACTCATCTAAAACAAAGAGTATTTGGCGTGCAGTTTAAGTAACAAATAGGACTGAGTAGCAATATCTTCTTGAACTGTAAATTCTTTTGCAGCATGGGAGGAACTAGTCTCTCAGTTTTAATGGTAACATTGGAAGGTTTGCCTATGCAAAATTATATGGTCTTATTACCAAATTCTACTGACTGTATTGTTTACAACTTTGAGTTGTCACTTATACCAGTGACAGGTTTGTTCTTTCAGACAGTTCATACCAAACCAATACTTACCTCAGTAAGTAGCTCAGTTGACCTTAAATCTGCAATCCTGTTGTGGCAGTGGTGGGCTCCCAGAGGTGGTGGTGGACAGCATGTCTGAATAACTGCTCACCAACATGAACAAATACTCACTACAGCAATAGCAGTTTCCAGCATAGTAGAGTACATTTATAAGAATTAATAGAATTAATTTTTCACCCTTTACTCAAGCTGATCAGCACTTACAGGTAGTAAGCCCAGTCTGGGTACAAAAATACCCACTCATTTTGGGAATATGCTAGAGAATTAGGTCCAGTTTAAGGGCAAGTGTCTGGGGTTCTGCGTGTTCTGTGCATTTGATCCAAATACAAGATCATAGTCAGGGCACAAAGTATGTCCCAGTACAGTTTATGACTTCTCCTTACCCTTTTCCCCTTCTGACCTCTCCTAGAAATGCAGAGAACCCGCTGGAATGTGCTTTGCCCTTTCTGGAGAGGCATGGAATGATCCCCCCCCGCCCCACCCGCCAGCCCCTCTCCTCCACCCACCCCTCTCCTTGCTTGCTGTTCTGTTTTTCTACTTTCCCTAAATGCAACTTACTTTAAGCATGCATTATTATTAACATCCTACAGTAAAATTAAGCTATTATATAACCCATTTGTCGATCTCAGCCAATTTCTTCTTTTTCTATGTCTATTTATGACGTACATCCAGACTGCACGTCTTTTTTTTTTTCCTCTCCATGTTTATTTTAAAAAGAAGTGATGAAAAAAAAAGATGTATTAAAAAAAAAAGCAACACCGGAGGGTGGTGGGGTTTTTGGCCAACAATTGAAAACAAATTTAAATGAGAGAGGGAGGGAAGGGGAGAGAATTCTTAAGGAAAAAAAAAATATCCAAATGATGAAAGTGTCCCTAGACTGCTTTGTCTGTTCCTCTTCAATGTGTGCATCCAGTTTGTTCATATTTGAAAGTGTGTGGAATACATTTTCTTTAAAAATAAAATTTAAAAACCCCACAATTGTTCTTATCTCCATTATTATTGGGAACAAAGTGCTTTTTCATTTTTGCTTTTTTTTTTAGTATATCTCTACATAGCTATATTTTGATGTATTTCTTTTCAATGGTTGAATTTCTATCTTAGATTTGGTTTGTTCCAATCTAATAATGAAAAAGAAACAAACAAACAAAACAAAAGAGTTATGAATTGTTTTCTGCAATTTTTCCCTCTACTTCCCTCTTTAAATAAGGAACTACTTCACTGGCAGAATCCCACAGCTGTGTTTTTGAGATTCTCCAGAGAATCTGAATATAAAAGCAATCTAATTTTAAAGTGGGGAAGGGGTGTGCCAACTCCGTCATTACATTTCAAACATGGATTTGATGTGCTCAAGATACGATTGTCTCAAATTATTGAGAGTACTGATATTAATGTGATGGACTTCAGAAGAGATGATTCTTAGAAGAAGGAGGCTGTGGGTAGCTACAGATGAAGTTGTTCTAATTCTAATGCATAAAACTAGTTTCCTTGTTTTCTTTTTGTTTTACTCTCTGGTTATTATTATTATTATTAGTTTATGTATTTTACTGCTATTTTTAGTAGGGAAAAGTTTAAACTGCTTTTATAATTTGAGAACCTTTAATGAAAATGTAAATAATAATACTATATTAATTTTTTGTAACTTGCATGTTGAAGAAGTTGCAGCTTAGGGTTTGTGAGATTGTCAATGTTAGAGTTCTGTTCTTTCTTTTTGTTGATGGGCATGAATATGCTCATTTGTTTTTGTATATTGCCCATCCCTTCCTTACAGCCAGAAGCTCTAATGCTGCTAGATCACTCCGTACCGCCCTTACATGGACATGGCAACTGACTTACACATTCACTCCCATCATCTTCATCTCCTGTGTAGTACACTCATAGATTTTTACACTCCCACTCCATCCACCCTAGGCATTTTTTCTTCCCATAAGTTCCCCTCTACCACCCCTTTCTTTAGCATTGTTAAAATTTTATGTGCACTCATCCATTCCTTAAAACACACACACACAAAAATTATAGAAAAAAAAGAAAATGTTTAAAAAAATATATATCAAATTGACCAAAAAGGCAAAAAAAATAAAACTTTGCTTTTCAAAAAAAAAACCATTATATATGTAGATATGCAAACAAGCAGAGTAAATTCTATAAAATGTACAGGATTTTTCAACTGTAATATGCTAACAACTTTACATAAGATAAAAAAATACAACCAAAAACAGCAGAAAAAAAAAAGTTTGAATTTGTTAAGGTGCAAGATTTTTTTCTTTTCATGTTATGTGGTGTGGATGTATGTGTTGTTGCCTCCCTGTATCGCCCTTTGTTGTAAAACAATTATATTTAAAAAGAAATAATAAACATTTTGCTAAAAAAAGTTTTTAAGAAACAACAACGAAACAAAGCAAGTTACAAGAATGTGGCAATGCTACTTGTCCAAGAGCATTCTTACACAACTTTCTTTTGTAAATTTTTCCTTTCATGCCAAAAAACATGCGGGCAATTTGTTGATGTAAGTTGACTGTTATGAAATCAATGTGGTATGCTTTCTAAATATTTTTATGTATTTTTGATCACTTTTTAAAATGATTTTTTTTAATATTATTTTCATCATTTTTTTCAGTTCTTGTAGGTTTTAATCTTTCTTTAGCTTATAACGTGACTTATGTTTTTCCTTTCTCTGATCTTGTTGTTGTGGTATTTTTATTTTCTAGTATATGGTTTTGTTTTGGGAAAAGTATATAAATTCACTTATTTATTTTTGAGTCAGTTTGTATTTGCTTTTATGTTATGTGCTCTTTGTGTATTGTCAATTACTGGATTGTGTTCTGCATAGGAGGGGGTGAAGAAGTCTGTGGTAGTTTGCTCATATTTTTTATCGGTCTATCTCTGTCTAACTTTCTTTCCCCTTTCCCAAAATGAAGCACCAGTAGTGCTACTTTCTTTGATGCTACTTTCTATGTAGCCTTTTTCAAGTAAAAAAGATGAGACTTCTGTAGCATTTCAGTAGCTCTCAGGGTCTTCTTATTGCAGCTCTACATCATTCCTACTTTGTTCTAATGAAAGTGTTTTATTTCTATTAATTTTCTTGATTGCTGATTATCTGCCTGATGTCCTGTCTAAATGATACTCTCAAGTGCACTCTTACCAAGTAAACACACCCATCTTTTTATGACTAGATTCAGGCTTGCCAGTATCTTCCAGAAATCCTACATGTGGCAGACACTTCCCTACTGAAACTCATGTCCTTAACTTCTAAAAATTCAAACAAGGTTTGCATTGATTTCTTTAAAAAACAGTGAGCTTTTGATAAAAGTAAGAAAAAGCTGTATTCCCTTATAAGCATTGCATGTTTTCAGCTTTCCTGCATGGCAGTGCTGTACTAACTACTTAGTAGGTATCTCAGGTTCAACTGTCAAGTCCCCTGAACAACTGATGCTGAAAACAGAAAAAATCATCACACTGAATAGGCAGCTGTCACCAATTAATCATAAGAGTTTAAAATAATAATGGGAGATGGAAAAGTGAATGTTTCAGGTGATTCAAAGCAGCTCAGTGTCTGGTACAAAAATACTTGTTTTTGCTCTAGAATCCTGCCTGCAAACACAATGCCAGGTCCTTTCTGGAAAGTATTCACACCAGTTTCACTGAAACTGCATGAAGAAGACCAAGAACGTGCAGCAATAAACCATAGCCCAGCATTAATATGTGCTTTGTGACCTCTCAAAGTCTGTACCTTCCTGTTGCTCGTGAAAAGTAATGCAATAGCTAACATCTTTTAATACAGTTTTGTGGGCTTAAGAAATGCTGTTCAACCAACTCCACCACAAGAAGTACAGTTTTATCTAATCACTTTGAGTACACTATATTCTCCAAAAGGAAAATGAGATATTTGAGATGAAATGCTGCAGTATTCCATTGTGGGAAAGATGTTTTTCTCTCTACTACTGACTGTCAATTGCAATTAAATCAGACTGCAAAGAGTAGAAAATATTAAGAATGTTTGTTCATCTACTAGGCTTCATGTTAGCATCATTTTTTCCTGTGAATATCTTTCCCCTTCTCATCCTCAGGGGACTCAAAGGAGAATTAAGTAAAACACCATTAGACAGAACTTTATGAACTCAGTCATTTAATAAGAAATTATTGGTACTGTTACTGCATTGATACAGAGGGGAAAAAGGTAAGGAATTATTTTCTGTGGCAAGTATTTCATACTAAAAATGGAGTCAAACTTCAGAGGAACAGCATAAGAATATAAAACAAATGACAAACTTTAGTTACAGAGTTTGGATGTCCTTTAAAATCTCTTCCAAAAACACTGGAAAAGAGAGACGATAAGGGTGTGTCCCTTATTGTCACCATAAGGCGAATCTTTCAGGCTTCATCAATGTGCTCCTATTGTCTTCTATCAATTTGCTGCCTGAGACTCCAGTGAAGTACATGTGGCTGTGAAGATGAAAGCTGGCAGCTGCTTTTTTTTTTTTTTTTTTTTTTTTTTTTTTTTTGTGCCCTCTGCATTCATGACTCGCCCACAGCAGCCTCACAGTTCATAAGGCTTCTATTAAATTTTTAATACTCTGTGTTTTCTAGTGGCAGAGAACTTACTGGAGATCAGCCCCAGAGGTATGAATTATATATCTATAAATATACTCATACAGCTAAAAGCAGGGCAGCTTCAAGGCTAAAGCAGACCTTTTATATCACCACTGATCTTGGTAGTTTAAATAAATGCACAACTCTATGAAAACAGTATATGGATTATATTAAAGGGCTAACTTTTAAGGAATATACATGCTGTGTTTGTTTCATAAAATGAGAAGGCCAAGCAGAGCATGGGGCTGCTTGGTACAAAGTTTCCTACTTCACAGACCTCAGTTCTTACAATGCTGCTGCTAGTTTACTTTTTTGCAATTATACTGCTGATGGGCAAACTAGTTTTGTATCTGTATCACCGTAGAGGAAACCAATTTATCAGTTTCCCTTCCATTTTATTCTTGTCAACAGAAGCTTTTTTAAAAACATATTTCTTTTTGGGAACCATTCATTACCTGCTTGGGAGAAAAAGCACAGATCTGGGAAGTCTTTGTGAAATCTTTGCATTTCTAAAGTAATCCTGACAGCATACCACTTAACACTGGTAACTGGTGCTCAGCAGCCAGCAGAAAAAATGAGGAAAAGCTGTAACTACCAGGAAACAGTCCATACCATGCACAGACAGGATCAAAGTCTCATACAAATATTTGTTTTGAAACCAGGGCCTAACTGGGTGGCAATCTTGTCATTTTGTTTTAAGCACAAAATAGTTTGGAAATGGAAACTGCTAGCTTTATTCGAGACTGCAAGGCACGAATTTAGTGATTGAAAAGCTTGGAGACGCTATGAGAAAAACAAAACTTCAGACAGTAATATGAAAATAGGAAATCTTTCTGAAATGTATTTCCCTTCCCAACTGAAAACCCATGAATTTTCAGAGGCTCCTCCATAGCTTTTTCCAGAGATCCAAGTCTTTAAAGCACTTGCCTTTCACAGCCAACCTTTCAGGATCCACTCTTTGTCTTTTAAAGGTTTCTGAGCTTACCTTTAAAGCAATGTGGAGCCCTGGGCAAGAGGCACCACTTCTCCATCAAAGGACCACTGGCTACATGCAGCTTCCTGCTGTCTCAGCTGTCATTTTGTGAAAGATGGTCCCCACTACATGCACACTTATCATCTGCCTGTCATCAGACTCCCTCTTGTGTTTCTTACAAGTAGAAATGTAGTAGCAGTAACACAGTTGTTTGGAGGGATGGTATAAAAATTTGCACTTGCTCCCCTCTATAGATATTGTGATCATGTTTCTCACACATTCCTGGGAGCTTTTCAGAATTTACATTTCCTGTCATACTTAAATAACACTTTTCTTTTAGACTGAGTGGCATTTTTATCATGTCATTTTGAAGGATGTTTTAACTCCTCTATAAATCACATATCTCAAGAAGTATTCATTGTGCGTGCATACTATTAGACATATAACTTCTGTCTTGCTGTGTGTTTTGCATAGATGCCTAATATGCCAATAAAACTGAGGTCACATTTGACATTTAGAGTGCTTTTTTTTCTGAGTTACCTTCTCCCACATGTTTTTTTTTTTCAGTCTTACAGCTTCTTTCAGACAGAAAGAAAAATCAAACGTTCAAAGGATCGCTGCCATCCTTAAAGCCAGCTATCTGTTACTCCCGTAAAGTATTTTTTTTTGAAGTAAAAGCAATAAATGAATTCCTTAATGGAGAAGTGATTCCTAAAGAAGGACCTTTAACAGTCTATTTCTTTAGTGTACGGGCAAACATAGGATGGCTCATTTGACACTGGAATAGAACTAGAGATGAGATTGATTGTAGGGAAAGTCAAAGTTAATCCAGCCTTTCTGGTATGAAAGTCATTTCTCTTCTTGCACCCAAGGTGAGATTAAAACTCCATAAAACTCATTCCCAATTCTGTCCTATTGTCCTCCATCCACCAGACTTGCTGGAATCAAAAAAATTCTGATCTGCTCTCCATCACTTATGCAAAGCCTTATTCAACGTAGCAACTCAAGCAAAGCTCTTTGACATTTCAGGAAGACCGTGATGGTTTCATAGTTGCAGTAGTCTTGATCATTGAATCAAGGCCTCAACAGCAACGAAAAGTGTAGAACCTGTTTTTAAGGCAAGTCTTGCTGGGGTGAAAGGGTGAAAGAAAGTTTTTTTTTTTGTTTTTGTTTTTGTTTTTTTCAAATTAAATGTAGTATGTTTCAGATTCCTCCAAGGAAATTAATTGCAAATAGGACCAAAAAAATCCTCTTTGGAAGAAGACTGCCCAAAATACTGCCCCAGTGGGTGGCAGATGAACTGCATACTGATGCCATGTGCTAGTATAATAGCTTTTAATAACAGAGGCACTTCAAAGCTTTAGTTGAAAGATTAAAAGCTGCCAAACTGATGTGTTTTTTTTTTTCCAATTGATGTCACAGATGGTGTATGAAATTCACAGATGAATACTGTTGTTTAACAGCAAAACACTGATCTAAAAAAAAAAAAAAAAAAAAAAAAAAAAGAACACTTAAAGGGACACTCTCCCTGTCTTTTTTTCCCCATGCATGCAACTTGATTTAATGTGCACTTAAATTCTTTTCTTTTTTTTTCTTCATTTTTTTGCAGACTCACAGATGGTATTTCCCTCTGAGGTGTACTCCAAGTTTGTCCTGAGACTATCTAACTTAGCTTATAGATGCCCTATTCTAAACATGGATAGGGTTTCTAGACATAACTAAATCATATTACATGCTCCAGTTTCTACATTGCACAGAAACAGCTCAGATACACAAACACAAAATGCTGTGCAGTCACTTGGCAGGCTACACTTTTAGCTTTTTCCATATTTTTTGATACACATATGATACTTATTTCTTCTTTGTATCTTCAGTAAGAGAATTGTCATGAACATGCTAAGGAAGCCCAGAAAACTAAACAGCATATTCCAATTGGCCCTTTGTATCTTAATTTAAAAACCACTTAACATAAAAGTATGTTAAGAGAATAAGTAAGGTGCCACATTCCTTATTTTGGCCTCATTTCTACCCTAGTACCTATGAGTTAAATTTAACTGTTTCAATGGATTAAACTTGTCAGCACTTAGTTTCTCATTAAGGATAAGAATAAGCCATACTGCTAGTTCTGCTATCTAGATTTAATAAAACTGTTAAGTACCTTTTCAGTGTATTGCTATCTTCAATATGTGATTTGTTCAAACACATTGCTCTCCAAATATATTTAAAACAGATTTTGATTTTATTCTTTATAAAAATTCCATTGACATTACTGGCAGTATTCAATGGGAAGAAAACAAGTTCATGTAATACATAGAACAGATAGAAGAGAGCAAAAATTTGACCCTAATGCCATTCAGCATCATAACAATGCCAGACTGTTCATTAGTTATTACTAGTACATAAGTAAAAGCCAGAGTTATTTTTTTAGAATTTAAAACCCCTTTTGCATCTCTTTCCTTAAGCAACAGTGAATGTAAATTTAAATTTTCCTATGCATTAGGAATACTTCATAGTGAGTTGCACTCCTTCCAACAGATCTCGATGACTACTCATGGTGTCAGATAAAATCTTCAGTTTATATTTAAATCAACTAGCTTAAGTAGCTAACCAAATAAAAATGAGCAAGGGAAAATTTATACACAAACTTTCAAAAGCAATATGGCATGCCCGAAAATGTGTCAGCAGCCTGTATGTTAGCAGAAGACTATATAATTGAAACTCAGTGAATTAGAGAAATTAGTTAAGCCTCCACATTGGAGTATAACACTGGAGTGTTAATTACTCATAGGCTGAAAAGCAGAAATACAATCATATTACAATGTACTGACAAATCAAAGTGTTGCTACTAAGAGTAGCAACATTGCAGCACAACCACCAAATATTACCAATGACACCTTGGTTTTCTTTCTTCAGCTGTACTCTGGTGAGGTATAGAAGTTGTAGCTGTAGCTTTGTTGTACTTTGGGAGTAGGCTATAAGCCTGCCTCATGTTTAGTCCCCTGTAGGCACTTAGCCACCATGCTAGGAAAAAGTAGCACTGATTACAGCTGTATATCAAGAAGTAACAGCAGGTGTGAAGGAGCTTCTGCCATGCAGGTTCAAGTACGAATTTGGGTCTTCAGAGCCTTGTTTAGTTAGATCCTCAATTGCAATTATGTCTATCTTAATTTCTAATCAAATTATACTAAAATAATATCAAGAAGAACAGACTGTCAAAACAATATGGCATTAGCAGCCCAAGAAAATGACAGGCAAAGGACGTGTCTAACATAGAACAGAGTGGTAAAGAAAGATTAAAAAGAAATGAACAAACTTTGAGCAGAGCTCTGTACCTTCATGGACCCCAGTAAGTACTTGGTTCTTATTCCATCCCTCACTTTCATGAACCTTCCCACAATTTAAAAGCCAGACAACAATCAACAAGAAATGGATGAATGGGAAAGGCCTTGTGGAAAGGCTTTAGAAACTGCTCCAGAAGGAAAGCAGGCTTGAATGGCAGAGAGGAAATAACAATGTTGTCTTCAATGAAAAGAATCAGCGGGGAAAAACTGATAAGATGAGCGGTAAAATCCCTCTAAGAGAATATTGCTGAATGGAGGTCTGAAATAGTTCATTTTAACAGTCGTGTAACAAATTGCCTACGAAAGATCACTGCCAAAAATTGGTGTCCACAGAGTCACTTGAGAGTATCTTCAAAAGCAAAAATTTGGGTCCCCCCAAAATTCATAGCATTTCACTGTATGAATCTAGCATAGGCTAAAAGAGCAAGGAAATGGAACATGCAGTTTATCAATGTCAGATGCAGGATGGGAGGAAAGAATCAAAGGATCCCCCAGAAAATTATGTTGGTAGTGTAGTTGGGCAGCAAGTCTGATCCCTGACACTTTTTTGTAATGCCCAAATCTTTGTACTGCCCTTGAGTTAAGTGAATTGAAAATGGTGCATTGTATCAGTAAAATGTACTAATCTTCTGTTTTTTCTCTTTTCCATCCCAGGAGGTGAATTAGTTATCCCTCTACTTGTAGAAGACCCTTTAGATATCCCTCCTATTGCTACTCGTGCACCTTTCATTACACTTCCCCCTACCTTTCGCCCCCTCCTCACCATTATTGAGACCACCAAAGATTCCCTGTCCATGACCTCTGAGGCGGGGTTACCTTGCTTGTCGGACCAAGGCAGCGATGGTTGTGATGATGATGGCTTGGTGATATCTGGGTATGGCTCAGGGGAAACCTTTGACTCTAACCTACCCCCTACTGATGATGAAGATTTTTACACCACCTTCTCCTTGGTAACAGATAAGAGTCTTTCCACTTCAATCTTCGAAGGTGGCTACAAAGCACACGCACCCAAGTGGGAATCCAAGGACTTTAGACCTAACAAAGTCTCCGAAACTGGTAGGACTACTACCACGTCTTTGTCCCCTGAGCTGATCCGCTCCACAGCTTCGTCCTCGACTGGGATGGTGCCCAAATTGCCAGCCGGCAAAATGAATAACCGTGAGCTCAAACCCCAGCCTGACATAGTCTTGCTTCCGTTGCCCACTGCCTATGAGCTAGACAGCACAAAGCTGAAGAGCCCGCTAATCACTTCCCCCATGTTCCGTAATGTGCCCACAGCAAACCCCACGGAGCCGGGAATCAGACGGGTTCCGGGGGCCTCAGAGGTGGTCCGTGAGTCGAGCAGCACAACGGGGATGGTCGTCGGCATTGTGGCTGCTGCTGCCCTCTGCATCCTCATCCTCCTGTACGCCATGTACAAGTACAGGAACAGGGACGAGGGGTCCTATCAGGTGGACGAGACGCGGAACTACATCAGCAACTCAGCCCAGAGCAACGGCACGCTCGTGAAGGAGAAGCAACAGAGTTCAAAGAGCGGCCACAAGAAACAGAAAAACAAGGACAAAGAGTATTATGTGTAAAAAAGAATACTTATTTATATATAAATATATAAATACTTAATGAGATTTAACTGAAATATCAGAACCATTGCAGCGAACGAGATTGGGAGATATCGTTTGTGGGAAAAAAGTATTGGGAAAAAAAAAATCAGCAGTGACTGTTAATGTCTCAGTCATCACTTGGAGTCAGCAAACTCTGCCCTAATGTATTATAAAGCACACTTAGCGTTCTGGAGATGGCGCATACAGCTCTGCCCTGTTAGTGAACTCGGACGTCTCCAAATCTCCTCCTCCGCTGAACTTCCTGCAAAGGTAGAAGACTTCATGGCTTACTTGTTTCATATCTCCAAGTGAGTCTTTAACAATGTTCGTGATCCCTGACTGTATCGATAATTTTTCAGTTTACTTATTAAAAAAAAAAAAAAAGGAAGGAAAAAGAAAAAAAATGCAAATATTATTAAACAACAAAAAATATTGAACAAACTGATCTGGCCGTGTCCAGCATACATATAATTTTTCGAGATTGGAGGAGGGGAATAAATGATTTTGGAGATTGTTGGATTTTGGTTTGGTTTGGTTTGGTTTCTTGGGTTGCTTTTTTTTTTTCCTGCTTTTTTTTTTTTTTCCTTTTTTTTTGATTTTGTTTACTTTTGGGTGTGGGAGGAAAGGGTGGAGAGGACTATTTTGGGAGGGGAGGGAGCATGAGCCAGGACATGAGTTGAGAAGAAATCTCGGAAAAAAAAATCCATAATAAATAAAGAGAGACTATTGCCATACATGAACTCAAAAGCTACCCATGGTGTTTACTCTGCATATCTGGTTGTGTTGTCTCTAGAATCCGTCGTCTTGCAGTAAGTTGCTAACAACGCAGTGAAGTGTGTGATGGGTGGTGATGAAGAAAATTGTCATGGAAAGCTGGTCCCCTTGGATCTGGCTCCAGTATTTGCAATTGAACTGAAGAATAGATGGTTTGGGGTCTGTTCTGATCAGAATCATTGGCTTTATTTGGGAATATCACTTAGTATGCATTAGCACAGCCAAACTATGGTTAAAGGGATTTGAAGATTCAAAAAAGAATGCTTAAAAATGGTTAGCCATTCTCAGCTGAATATACCATGCAAAAATAAAGGAGCCTTCCTCCATGTTCTGGTTCTGTGACTGATTGCAGTGCATGCAAAAACAACAATAATAAATCAGTTTAATAAAGATATCAGAAAGACACAACTGGAGTTCAACTTGTGACAAGACACATAAAATGTCAGAAAAGCTAAACACTTGTAAAAGAATGCAAAAATGCATAGTGCTTTTTTTGACATGAAACTGTTTTTCATATGTAATATTTTAATTTTGTAGCTTGACACTTCAGATCATCTCTGTCTTTCCATTTGCCCTTTTCTCCCTTTTCCTTCTCTTTTATATAAAAGAAAATAAAGCTGCTGTGACACACAAAATAATAAAGAAAAAGGAATTTAATAATATTATATATATATATACACACAGATATATTTATCATGGTATGTTTGATGGGACGACTGGAACAGAAGTTCTGTTATGGTCTTAATGTGGAATGAGAATGTTCTTGAAGAACAAAGTAAAAAGAAACAGACAACAGAAGCAAACAAAATGTGAAGAGAGTGTGTGTTTTAGCTTTGTCACAGTTATCTGTGTCAAAAAAGAAAAAAATCTGAAATTTTGTTTACATATTTTACTACTATTTTTTTTTGCAAGTATAATTTCTATATGGATACTCTGAAGGTGTATATACTGTTTTATGGTTAAATTAGGAACATCTTTTGTTTTTATTTATGTGATTTAACTTGGTTGGTTGGTTTCCACATTTTCCCAGTTACTGTGAAAAGGATTATCTTATTGTACAGAACAATAGCCAGGTGGTTTGATGGCTATGCCTGTCATGTGCAAAAAAAAAAAAAAAAGGAAATAAGGGAGAGAGAGACAGAGAGGAGAACAACAAAAGCCAAGATGGATTGAGAACTCTGGAATATCAGAAATGTACACTTTTTCTGTATACAGATGAAAACTAATCAGCTGTTTAGGTTTAGAAATCTACTCTTGCTGGTGTTTATAAGTCGCATGAATATTTGACTTTGAAGAAGTGTCATCAAATACACACACGCACATGGGAACTTAAATTAAAAAAGAAAAACAGCCTTCTCAAACATTTAGAGAAGACGCTTTCATGTTAACAAATATTTTCAGTGTGTGTATGTGTGTGTGTGTGGTGCGTGTGCGAGAGATTGAGCTTTTTTTTCCTTTTTTATTTTTTATACTAAAAAGAAAAAAAAAAGACAGGTTTTAAAAAGGTATGAAAGCACGATTTTAGATGACTTAACTGGCCGAAACTATATAAAGTTGATTATATCTTGATGTCTGTAAAAGATTGCTGTTCTTGGAGTCTTGGAGTCTTGTGAAATGATTTCCTGCTTCCTTTCTTCCTTTCCTTTTTGCTTTACTTTTTAAGTTAAGGGGAAAAAAAAATTACACTTTCCTTTTTTTGTGTAAGTTTCTATTGGACAGTTTTTGGGAACATGTGCATTTCTGTATGTGGGCTTCTACCATATCCCTGTTGCTTTATGGACAACCGTAAGAATTTTTGAGTTATCGTGATGTTATTGCTTTTTTTTTTGCCCTTCTTTTTCTTCTTCCTTTTTGATTCTTTTTCTTTTCTTATTTGCATTTTGTTTAAAGATATGCTTAGCAATAAAATGTTCTTCCCAAAGCTCTGGATGTTGCTGGGTTTTTATTTCCTGAGGGCTTAAGGAAAGTTCCAACCCTTTAAAGGTGAAAACTAGTCTGTGAAACAAATATCCCACAGGAGTGTCTAACCACTAGATTACCAGATCATGTTCATGTTTGCTATTCTTTCATTCATCCAATGAATCTTATTTCTTTCATTTGCAGGGACATAAACTGAACTTGAGAGTGGGTCCTACCTCATACCACCCCCAAATCCTTGCCTCCCAAGACCACCTCAGTGCATACAATAATAGTACTCTGGAAGATGGGTTGTTGTGACTGCAGACAAAAGAGAGAACTATAGTTGAAAATTAAATAATATTCATCATCATTATCAAACCTTGCTCAGCATTTGAAAGTGAAACACAGCCATTTTACCTTCAAGAAGAAGCTGTAGATCTAGATCTGTAGGGCAAAAATGGTATGCTTTCTCACAGAACAGTGCAAGGTATTTGAGGGATAGGAGTTTGGACCTAGCCCATCCTCAGTATATCCCTTTTGGGTAGCTATTTTGCTCACATTATTGCATGGGTGAGAATGCGCATGGGATTTTCTTGTAATTTAGCTGCTTTCAGTTCTTTTGTGAATTAGGTTCTAACACCTTATAGATCCCTCACAAGGCTCTAAACCACAGGTTCTGGTCTAAATACCTTTCCACACTTTTCCCTCTCATAAAATCATGACAGTCCTGAGTGATGATGGGTACCTAATATTCCCCGTAGTGGAACAGTCAGCTAGCATGTGGAACATCAAGGTCTGAACTTAATGGCCTCTTTCTCATCGTGCAGAAATTTCACTTATCACCAAGCAGTGGGTATTCTGAGAAAAGGATTTATTTTTTCTCAGTGCTTTTCTTGAAACTTCATATCATTATGAAATGTTGTTTGAAGCAAGAAAATTCAGCTTGAAATGCCCTAACCCTGTGGCTATAGCCGCTCTTTTTTATTTTCTCTGTCATGTAATGACCATTTTATTACTTCGGCTAAATGAAAGTGTCAAAAAGGAGTCTTCATTGTTGCCTAAATGCTTATGCTTAGTGCATGGTTTTGGGTGAACACAAAATCACAGAATTGTTGAGACTGAAAAAGCCCTCTGGAGTTCATCTACTCCAGACTCCACCTCCCCAAAGCATGGTCAGCTACAGAGGGTTGCCCAGGGCTATGGCCAACTGTTCCAGTGTCTGACCACCCTCATAGAAAGCAACTTTTTTGTTCTGTTCAGATCAAATATGTTTTGATTTGTGCTTGTTGCCTCCTATCCTTTTGCTGGGCACCACAGAGAAGATCCTATCTCTGTCTTATTTCCAACCTCCCATCTGCTATTTATTGATAAAGATCCCCTCCCTGAACCTTCTCTTATCCAGGCTGAACAGTCCTGGCTATATCAGCCTCTCCTTGTGCAACAGATGCTCCAATTCCTTACCATCTTTGTGACCCTTTGCTGGACTTCCTCTGGTATCTGAAAAATCTGTAGCAGACACAGAAACCTTACCATGATCTGAGACCTAGGGATATAGCTCTTTTCAAGGACGAAGGCTAAAGCAGTTGCTTCTCTTCCTGGCATTTTTCTACAGGTAAAACAGCATCCCACTTACTGTATCAAACACAGTGGGGAGGGAACGTGCAGGATCACAAAGTCCTGTCGAGTGCCATGTGAAAACATATCAATAGTATGTGCCACTGTTCCTATTCTATCATGATAGTCCCTCGCTGACAAGGCTGGCATTGCTCCATAGAAGATACTGGCAGAACTAATCACCACCTTTTCCTTCACACATGCAAGCTGTGACATAGAGAAGGAAAACAAGACTTGCCTTCCAGCTCTCAGCATCACTCAGATTCCTGGGGTGACCAGAAGCACTCACAAGAAAAGAAAGACTATTACCTGCTGCTCGGCTCCCTGGAAGGGGTCTGAGAGCACATTTGCCCTGGTTGCAATAAATTATTGCAAAACCAGGGGTGTCATCATAAATGCAGGAGTTTGGGATGGGAGGTCTTGGCTGACTGAGTCTTACTCCCTCGTTGGTGAAAGTTTTCCAGAAGCAACATTTGTTGGGCTATTTAAGAAACAAGATTAAAACCTGCTATCTAATTTGGTGGAACACTGCATTGGATAAAATAAACTACCTCAGTCTGGTTTCTCCTCAGATCATGTATGTTGCACAGTGCAGTATGTTCTCTCTGTCTCCAAAAGTTCCCTATAACCTCCAGTCCCTAGAGAAGCTGTTCACATTGTCTTTCTCTGACCAGAAAATACAGTGTCATTCAAAGTAAAATTTTGGTAAACATTTTAGTCTGCAGGGATTCATTGTTTATAAATTGATCACATGGATTGCATGAGGCAGGACCAGAGCGTGCATACGCGAGATGTTGGACTGCATGTAGCTGAAAAAGAGCTTAAAGGTATTAAAAAGTGGCTAATTCTTATAGAAAACAATGAAAATCAACTACATGAATACCTTTAAAATTTGAGGCTATTTCACTCTAATAGTCAGATAATGTTAATCAACTAGTGTTAATTGCTTGTGCTTTTCTAGTGCCAAATAGTGTAGGCAAGTGGTGGAGACGATTCCTCTGACTCTGCTTTTCATATGGCTTACAGAACTCATCTGCTTTCAAAGTGGGAGTCAAATTCAGAGGAGGCTTAGGTCTGCTCCAAGTTACCTGGAGAGAAAATAATTTCAACATGCTAGGGTAGAACTACAGGAGTATGTTGTTTCCTTAAATTCATTTGAAGCAGACAATAAATAAATAAATAAATAAATTTGCACAATTCCAAGCCTTGTACAAAACCAACAGAAACACAAACTTGTACTCCTGCTACCAAGCACAACTTGAAATCATTCAACTTCAGCAATGGATTGGTAGTTTTCATCTACCACTCCATGCATCTCTTTCATTCACCTGTTCACAGAAGACAAACAAGGAGCAACATCCACGTGGAGCTGGTGAAATCCCAAGTAAGCAGCTGGGAAAAACTTAGGCATGCTTTTTTTTTTTTTTTTTTTTTTTTTTTTCAATGGTTTTTAAGCCAGGCACTATGCCTAACAGCTTTGGCTGGAGCACAACAAAAATTAAACTCACTGGAAAAGCTTTTTAATAAAATATTGATATATTTAACAGTGCTGCCAAAGACTTTGGAACACTATAAAAAAATTCACTTGGCTTTCAAGAGTAGCTACGTAAAGTGTTAAAAAAATACTGAACCACAAAAGGTGACTGAATCACACCATGAACACAAAAGTGGAAAAGATAGAAATGAAGGTTCTGAAAACCATCAGTAATGATATGCAAGTATTTCCTCAGTTCAGATGGTTCTTCACAGTTCTCAATCTTACAGCTTGGTGCAATAGTTTAGCCAGTATAACCATGTGGTGGTCAGAGCAAGTCTTCAGTAGAGTGACAGAGGTAAATGGGAGGATCTTTTACAGAGCGGTCAGGAACCCTGTTCTGAAGAACAGTTTCTAAGGGCTATTTGTAAGAGCAAATGAGAAGGGAAACATGCATGCAGCATGCCACCAGGCACCTACTAAAGCAGCAGGTGAAAATGGGATTTTGAGTTCCAAAGCCAAGAATGCAAGCGCTGAGTGTTTATGTAACTCAAATCAAGCCCTCTTGTCCATCTGCATAATAGATTAGAGTTTACTTGCATCACTGTTTTCTCCCTCAGAATCCCAACCACACCCAGGCATAAAGAACAGGACTCTGTCGGTAGGTCTATTTGGACTCTCTAAGTATTTGATCCCTGCCACTTCTGCTGCATTGTATAATGCCTGATGATTTATTCATTCCTGCCTGTTTCCTGAGTCACAAACGTTAATTTACATCCACCATTCCCTGGTGAGCTGATGCTAGTATCTCCTCTGTGCAAGGATGGAAACTAAGACAAAGAGCCTTGCCTGTGGTTATATTGAAAATCCATGGTTGTAACAAGATTAGCTCTCAAAGCTTCTGGACTCCCCCTCTCTTTACTCATGCCTCCAAAGTACACCGTGGTGCTGCCAGAGGTAGAATACATCCAGTCCTCACATTAACCTAAGCTTCTCTAAATCAAGACCTGGCTGTTAGTTTTCAAAGACTTAGAGCAAGTAGCAGAAGTACAGGAGCTTCTAAAAAGAGAATAAAACCCTTCTAAACTAAGAAAGAACCATTTTAAAATAGGAAGTGTTGTTTTGCCAACTGCTTACTAAAAATGCCTATTTTTATACATATTGGTAAAACCATATGCACATGCATTCAGTTGAATACCCAAAGCAACTTCTATTATGCCTGTATTCTTTACCAGCTGCAAGTTCCTGCAGAAAATCACTGCCTCAATCTATAGTATTTTACTATAAACAAGATTTTATACCAATTATGATAACATCAATGACAACATGATTTTATTACATCTAATTATAGGAGCTAAGACTAAATGCCATACTACAGCCCTTCAACTCCTGGGTCAGTAGGAGTTAAGGTTATTATTATCTTTCCCAGTCTGCACTGAAATGCATAGTGTTGCCAAGATTTTAGCTAATGAAAATCTTGTTATCTGGATAAATTGGGTTATAGCTATTACAAACGGTCAGAACCTAATGTTACTTCCTTTGAAGCTGGTAGCAAAGCTTCCCCCATTTCATAATCCTCTGAAAGTTTTGCTTTTAAAACGCTATGGACTTTTTTCCATTACCTTAGTGTTCACTAATTTTTTAAAAATCTTAGCTGCATTATGATCAGGAAGATAAATAGTGATGTCAAGCATTGTAAAGGCTTACTTGGTAATAAGGGAAATTTTGGAGGTCAGTTTCTACTCCAACAAAGCCTTGCAAACACTGAGGGTATAGTAAACTGCCAAAAGCCTAGGATTCTCCATTCACCCGAGATTTCTGGCACCTCAACAGGACTAATTTTTAGTGACCATAATGTCAAGATTTCTTCTAAAGAATGGGACCTGTTAATGGATTTAAAATTCTTATTTTTCATAGCTGGTAGCACTTTATTAGTTTTTCATGAAGCTATTGCTATTTTCCTCAAACAATGGAACAAAATAAACTGCGTATCTGTCATCTCTGGGTAAAAAAAAGCCCAGTCCATCAACTGGGCCATTGCACTAAACACACTGGGCTGTTGTACTTACAGGGTGAACACACCAGGCACAACACTTTACTATTTAGTAAGCAATATTTAGTTGGAAAAAAATACTTTACATGAAAAGCTTTAAGCAGAACCAGTTGGACTCTCCGACCCTTTTGTCATTCTCTTTCAGTCCCTTTTCATGTCAGTCATCATGGTATTACCTTCCAAATGATTCTTCTATTTCAGAGACGTTGCACTTCAGCTGTACCTTCCAGGTTTTACCACAGCAATCCCTTGCCTAGATTTCCTCACATAAATTAAAGGATCCATAATTCCCATCACAAATTTCCCAATCAATAGTATGACTTAACAGTATGACCCAAATGCTAAGGGTCATTTGACACAGTACCGCCTCTGCAGTTACATCTCACAGCTTCATTTAATTTAAAATTCTTACAAGTCCTTTCCAAACAATATGAAACAGAACAAGAGATGCTTGTTCCAAAGACACAATATAGAGCAAAGCCTAAAAGTGAAACATGGATGCAAAAGGGTTGTTTTGCCCCACTTACAGACGTTCCCAGCTAGGTTAGTGTTTTTGCTGTCATGTTCAGCACTGTCATTTGTGTAACTGTGAGGTGAAGTCAAATCCCAGTTCCAAGCCTTGAAGCACTCAAAACCAAATGCATAACAAGATTCTACAAAACTAATCCATTTGAATTATTTTTAATAACATTTATATGGTAACATTCTTGCTAAACACACCTCAAGCTATAGGCTGGTAAGAGAATGTGAATAACTGAATTTTCTCAATGATCACTCTAGGAAAAAAAAAAAAAAAAAAAAAAAAAAAAGCATACTATGCAACAAGACTCTTGCCCCAGCCCATACTGTCCATTTGTCAGGGTCATCACTGGACTTTTACTTATATGGTGAGCAACTGTGAGCTGAGTTAAAGCCTGATACCTAATAGCATTTCAAACTCCTGTCCAAGAAAGATTTCACAAGCTAACTGACCAATAAACAAATTTTATGGATCAATCATAATCTTTATATAGGAGATTTCTGAACTATTAATAGTAGTCCCAGTTTTATTTCTGCCTCATAGTTTAGGCCAGGAGAGCATTAGTAGCAGCATCAGGTATTATATTTCTACACTGATGTACAGTATCCTCAGGTGCTACAGGGCATGGCTGAAGTGTCTTTAAGCACCAGTACTAAAATAGTAGAGGGGCAAATGATGGGTTGAAGACTGTCAGAAAGAAAAAGGAAAAATCACAGCACCTTGCATGTGTCTCAGCCTTGAATAGCAGGTGGGCTGCAGTACATCAGTGATTCTCTTTAACTGAATCTTTGGTTGAGAGGTGCAAATATGATGTAGCAATACAACCTGAAACCACACTACCCACTTCTGGATGTAGGATACTCTCAATCTTTCAAAAGTGTCATTCAGACTTCAGTCAGGGCAACAAATTAAATAAGTTTCAGCACTTCATTGCCTCTGCAATTCTGATCCATAGCCTTTTGTCTGCAATGCAGACAGCAATGAAGACAATGCAGCAACCAGGAGACAATAGCCACAAAAACATCCGTCTCATAGGCTTTTTAAACACAGAGATGTGGAAATTCATCCTCTCACAAAGCACAGGCTCACATATATGGCTACTTAAAAAAAATAAAAATAAATAGTCTTATCCCTAGTGTGTCATTATTGAAGCAGAGGGCATGCCACTAGGGAAGCATCAGCCCAAGCATTACTCCATGGTTTGATTTTTTCTTTTGTCTTGGCCCTTGCTGGTAACAATAAAAATCCAAATTAAAAGGATCTTATTAGTGAAGCAAGGAGCTGGCAGACTGTGCCGATGAAGTGCACATCAGGGCTGGGGAGGAGGAGGGAAGAGTCTGAAACCCTCTAACACACAGAGTAAACATAGATATTTGAGTTTTATGCTAAGAACATTTCTGCTTCTGTGCAGTTATCTCTCACTGCCAGAATAGCCCTAAGGATTAAGATGGTTTATTGGGATCAAATGCCTTGGAGATTTATTATAGTGCTGACTGTTTACTCATTCGCATTAAAATACAGAACTACGCTTAGATCCCTGTATGTGCATCTCTCAATCACAAATTCTTTTCCATTCCCTAAATGGGTTAGCCTGGATTCCCAGCCTATCCTATTTTCCATATCCAAGATAAATCTCCAAAGACATCTTGCTATGGCTGTGTAGCCTTTAAAGCATTGTCAGCACTTGCTGCCAGTGATTAGCACCAAACTTTTGCTATAGGGCTATTTAACAGGGATGGATAGTGACAAATGGGTTAGAAACTGAATGATCTCATGATTAAAGTAGTTGACGGTTGGGTAGGAAGGAAATCTGGTGTCTTATCCTAGAACATACTTTTCTGAAGAAATGTCAGCCATTCCCTTAGAGGTATTAAATATTTGAGGTTATTTATATTTTCTTTGAGTTGTCTGATGTATATAAACGTACATCTAACCGAGTGGTTGGGGGGGAAAATCCACCTCCCCTCCAAAAATAAATAAATAAATAACTTTCAAGCCAACCTCTTGCTGTCAGCAGTTAAGGTTCCCTTTAAAATGAGATGAGGTTCAGCCATATTTGCTGGCCTCAGTGTCACAACGTCTATGTGATCTTCCTGTCTATATGCTCATGTGAGCCTGACAGACACAGCACAGGATGCCCCACAACTAAATACCCTACAGAGCATAGTCTGATAAGCATGATCTGAACACAGATCAACACTGCTTTGTCCTGTCCTGTCCTGTCAATGGGGACCACTGAAAAGAGCCTGGCTCTGTCTTCTTTGCACCCTCCCTGCAGGTATTTGTACAGATTGATGAGATCCCTCCTGAACCTCCTCTTCTCCAGGCTAAACAGTCCCAGCTCTCTCAGCTTTTCCTCATAGGACAGGTGTTCCAGTCCTTTCATTGGACTTTCCCTAGTAGCTCCGTGTCTCTTCTGTACTGAGGAGCACAGAACTGGACACAGCACTCCGGAAAAAAGGAAAAAAACAGACTTGGTCAGTCTACTAAAACCTAAGCTAATCATTGCAGGGTGCTTCAGTTTCTTGCCTATAAATTGGAGATTTGTGTTGAAATTAACTTAATAACCCTCATGAATCTCAGTTACATTATGCATAAATTAAGCAGAAAGAGATTGTCAGGAAAGGGGGAGAGCAGGAAGGAGGAAGAGAGGCAGGGAGCACTGGGGCCTGTGGGGGCAGCAGGTTTTGGGCTGCAGATCCCCAGAACAGCTTGTCCTGGCCTGAATCCAAGGGTCCCACAGGGAAGAGGCCTGCATATTGCTGGAGGATGCATATTGCAAGCTATATAAACTAGTCTGCATCAACATCTCCAGAGCAGAACTTATCTCAGTTTAATGTAACCCTGTGATGTTTGGAATGAGCAAGCCGTCCACACCTCCATGCTACCTACATACATGCAAGTCTGGGGCCAGGTTAGTAACAAAATCCAGTCTGAATATACTTCAGGTGCTAGAAAAACACAAGCTGTACCATCTTACCAGGTTTCCACCTTATCAAATACAGCCTAAGAGGGAAATGGTCCTGGTACTGTAGGGCCCACAGTAGACTCAAGAAGAGGTTTAAATACAGGACTTCCATTCAACATCTTCCAAAGTAAAGCAGGTTTGCTGTGAAGTTTTTTCTAAACAATGCCTGATGATTTGCTGCAGGAAAAATAGAGGTCTTCCAAGTGAAGTACCTGAGGTGATCAGGGAAACACAATGTAATTTGTATAAGCAGAATTTAGTCAAGGCACCAAGTTAAATAGTTTTGCAGTTAACAAATGTGCCTTCAGAATTTTAATAGATGTTTTTGTCTGGATCTCAAGTCTCAGAGCTCAGCCAAAGACAATGCATTTAACAATGTAACAGGGAGGTAGTCAAGATTTTTTATTTTTACTTTTTTCTTTTTTGTTTTCAAGTATAGACACTGGTGAAAGGATGAGGGAAATCAGGGCTAATGGGATAAAATTTTTGTGATCAAGTTCTGATTGCATCTAACTGTCAGGGCTGCTCAGCCTGTCAGGCTATTAGTATGTATCTAATTTAAATAATATGTCTGTCTTGCACCATATAGAGTGTGCTGGGACCCAGACGCTGGCCATGCAGCTGAGCTGTGGACATGTGCAGAGGCACACAGAGGCATGGCCATAAGCCACAGCAATGCACAGGGGGCACAGCTACACACATGGACACACAGACGCACACATGTGGCCTTCTCACCCACCCCGAACCTGTACTTCCACCCATGTAAGCCTAGCAACACCACTTAACAACAGAGGCCTCCACTGCCCAGTTTGGTAGTGGTGTGACTGGCACACACACTCGGAGGTGCTAATTTGCATCAGAAGATATTACTGTCCGGTCCAATTAAGAACAATGTTTTATCTACTGGTTTATTTATTAAAACAGGAGAGCAGGAAAGAAGAGAAGAGCTGTTTGTTTTCCAGGGGGTGTGTGTGGTAGGGGAGAGGCACACAGGGCTAAGAGTGGGATCATTGCTGAACTGTGACTAGCTATAATGAAAAGGAAGTGGAAGAGTAAGTGTAGCAGAACCACATTAAAATGCATGACAATAGTCAAGTGAAATTGTACTGAGGTGGTGATGGATTAATATAATTTTATTTTTTTTTCCTCTTCTTTAAGTGAATTTAATGTCACTGAATGGTATCAGAGTAATGACCCCAGCGCCAAGACTCCTCTGGTTATTCTCAGTGCGAGCACAGCAGGGCATGCTGCACCGACTCCCACCTCCCTCTCCTACTTTCCCCCACCCCACCCCCTGGACCCCACAAGGAGGGGACCATAACCTTTAATTTCCACCACCCACATAGTACCCATAGACCATTCTGGGGCTCCTAGCCATGCAAACAGCAAATGCTTGTAACCATTATGTTTGTGACACAGGGCAGCAGCGAGCTGAGTTTCACAAGATCACATACCCCAGCCAGCCAAAGGCTTGTGAAGACTTGCCCAGACCTATTCCTTTAGCATGGAATTTGTCAGTTTTCTCTGACAGAATACTTTGGTGAATAAACATTTTTCAGGAGGATAGCAGCTCTGCAAAAGTATTCCCCAGCACCTGCATGCAAGACTGTCTGATTTGATTATGCCTAACAACCCCACAGAAAGAGCAGTCTTTTCTAATATCTTTTGAGGATGCTGGACCCAGGTGCTCAAGTCTCGTTTTCTGCTTTAGAGGTAAACATCTCAAATCTCAGTCAAAAGTGCAATTTGCTGAACAATTTTGTCATAAGCGTAACTACGCTGTCATTATCCTCTCAGTGCACTTATAATCAAAGAACCATAAGCCCTTACAAAAAACTGTAGTCACTGAGGTACATAACTTATATTTTTCTAACCACGAAACCTTCATGTTTCCCATGAAACTCACAAAATAGAAATCTGGCTGAACAAGCAAGTCTGTTACCAGGCTCCAAATTTCAGTTTACAAACTTGGGCTCAGCCATACCAACAGTAGCAAGGAAGGTCTGCCATCAGAAAAGATTTGATCCACATGATCCAGTCCTGGTGATTATGATGTGGAGCACCAGCTGCAGGGACAAATCACAAGAGAAGCTGGTATCATCACTGCTCTCACCTGACATGTGAGTAGTGGCATTAAAAAAAAATAAAATAAAGGGGGTTCATACCTAACCCACGGTTAGGCAGCATTAGAACAGGTCCAGATCCATTTGTCCGTATCCTTTACTCCTAGATAAATGCCATATTGATTTTTTTATTAACTTTCATTTAGCAGATGCAGTAATTCCAAAATTAATACAAAATAGATGAACGTAATTCAGAGGATGGCACAGGTTTAACCAGGTAAAGATGTTCATCATTATATGTATACTTTAATACACATTTACCTTTATTACTCATGAATTGATCATCAAAGAAGTGACAATTTCATCTTTGCCTACTATATGACAGACCAATTACTGAGAGAAAGGATTCAGGAAATAATTGGTAATAAAGACAGGCCTAAAAAGCTCCCAGGCTTTTGATAGATTATTTATTAACTGAAAGACAGCTAAAATGTATCTCAGTATCGTGTGCTGTGAATTATTCGGCATGCTTCAGAATTGTTTTGTTAGGATTATGGTGTACTGTGAATTCTAAGGTACCCACCAGATTTACCTGCCACTTCAGCTTCTGTGATTTATCAGACACCCATTGTTTTTAGGAGTTAGAATCTGGCTGCAAGAAGATGATTCATTGCAAATTAAATAGCTCAAGTCATACTCATCAAATTAACACTGTTCAATACAACATGAGCTACTTGCAGCCATTATTTTAATGTAAATTGATCTCCATACATACATCCTTTTTTTTTTTTTTTTTTTTTTTTTAATGCTGGGGGCCCCGAGCGGGTCCTAAATGGTCCTCCCTTTTTGGCAGTTCCAACCCTTACCAGGGAGCACAGCACTGCCAGGAGGCTTGTGCTGTCTGCAGGAGCAGGGCATGGAGGCACACCACCACACCACCGCCAGTGCTGCTGCCCAGGCTGCAGACAGCACTGTGGGAGAGCACAGCCAGCTGTGGGCTGGCAAGCCACCTGAAACTGCTCGTTAATTTGGTCGCTTCCTCTAACTGGTCACTTAAAAATGATTAAGTTAGTATAGCAGATGCTGCATGCCTTCACATTAAAACTTTTTTGACTGGTTAACATTGCTTTTACATTATAATATTACTAGGCCCTAAGAATTATTAAAGATTAACACTGCTAAGGCCTTGGAAAGCATGAAAATGATTAAATTATCATAGGAAACACTGTAATTCTGTAGAATAAAATAAGTTTAACATTTTTGTTTCATTTCATCTAATAAATTCAGACATGGCCAAACCAGAGCAATAACATTTTGGAGAAATGAAACTTATCACTTTTTAAAAATGTTGTTTATTTATAACAAATAATAAATCAAAATTTCTCACACAACCAAACCTCATATAACTCTTATTAGCAATACTTGCTAGCAACAAGATGACAGAGAGATATGAAATTTCTTTTCTTTAGAAAACAGTTTTCTGAACACTTTTTTCCATTATATATGATTTACATATATTTTTATTTAAACACGATATCCACTGGTTTAGTATTTCATATCCTTTATTTGGAAGTGTTCAAGGCCAGGCTGGATGAGGCTTTTAGCAAACTGGTCTAGTGGGAAGTGTCTCTGCCCATGGCAGGGGGTTGGAATTAGATGATCTTTGAGGTCCCTTCCCACCCAAACCATTCTGTGATTGTATGGTCTAGTTTGCAAACATCTTGAGCACATAACAGAAGTGCCAGGTTTAATTGCTGTCATTGCTCCATTACAGGATACCATGTTTCCTTCACATATCCAAGGAAACCAACATATGTTCAAGATTCAAATTATTTTATAAACAATATATACACATTATTTTATAAACAATAACCCTCATCCTGCCAGAGACTTGTAATAGAATCTAGCACCAGAAAGATACATGAATTCTTCACTTCAACCTCATGTGCATTTGTGTGTGAACACATATAAACATGGTGATGGTATCTGTATATAAAATGTTGAAGTTTCCCTTCCAGTACCTCTTTTTGCCCACCCCTTTGTTCTAGATTAGGATAACTTCTCTATAAATGTTCTAGTCTTCATCTGAAGACTTGATGGAAGCTCTCTTTATGCCTGATTAGCCTGTCCTCAAGCTTAATTATGTGTCTTATTTCCAATTTGAATATGCCTGACCTTAAGTCCTCTCTCTACTAAATAAAAGGGTCTGTTGGCATCTCTCATTTTCTCCTTAGGGAGATATTTATTCACTCTTTCCTAGCTTTCTCTAAAGCTTTTTAAAAAAATCTGAACATGCTGATTCTGTAGCTTTTTCACAGCAGGATGTTTTCTCTAATTTCCAAACCAATTTTTCAGCTCTTTGCTGTCCCTTTCCACAATTTGGTGTTTGTTAAGAAAAAATAGTGGGTATCAGACTGTGTACCGGCCCACTGTCAGTCTCATCAGTGTCTTGTCAGAAGATGAAACTATCATCTTCCTATTCCAACTCATATTTCACCATTCATGTGTGAAAGGAACAAAAGCAGTTGCCACTAACGTTCTCCCAGAGACCCTTTTCCCTGTCTCAGTACTGAGAAAGAAAGAAACACATTAAATTGCCATGCTGTATGCTTTCCCTGTGCTCTGTAGGATGGTGTAATCATGGAAATACGGAACATTACCAATATTCCTATCTCCTATTTTCTTCCCAATAGCACTCTGCACATGAAGATTTTAACTTTGTTAGAGAATTTTGGAACATATTATGACTGTTGCTCTAAAAAGTGTGAACCATATGCTTTATGCATCTCTCAGGACTAAATGTCTGTCGTGCAGTCACCTGCAATGTTAAGGCTCTGAATTCTGGTGGACCTTTCCAAGCCTCTGTGCCCATGGTTTCAGCTGAACATAGGTGTTTACCCTAAGCAATTAGCCCTACTGCTACCTGGAAGGTAGAGTGCTGAAAGCTAAAACACCAGCTTCATAAGCAGTTGAAGATCAGATTTTATTAACATTTATTTTTTATTCCCCTTATTATATGTGATGCAGTGTAACTATAACATTAACATTCACTGTATATGTTTAAAGCTCATTTATTGAAGCAATTAAAAGTACATTTAACCAGACAACAAGGATGATATTCACCATTGCTATAGCAACAAAAGAGAGCAGTAAAAAGGTGAAAGGCTCCCACTCTCAATAAATAGCATGAGACAGAAGGGATAAGCCAAAGGTTTCAGTATCACCCCATACAACTGAAAGCAGGAATATTTGAGAAAAGGCAGCAAGAAAGGGAAAAGTTTAGTTTAGGATATGTATCTGGACTGAAGTGCACTTCATCCCTCCCTGCTATAATCCCCCAAAGACATTGCCTTAAGAAGCAGCAGAGAATAACCTCGTGGATTGCACCAAGCTGAGGGCTACCTCCAACAAGCAAGATGACAGGTGACAACCTGCTTCTCTGTCTCATGCTCCACCTCTACAAATATCTGATTGCTCCTATTATACCAATGCACTCTGCATGTCATTGAGAGTGTGGGTGTTAACACAGTCTCTGTTATGCATTACGGCACCTCCAAGACATGCCGTACATGGTTAATTCAGTCAGTCATTTTCAAATGTATCATCTGCTGTTGATCTATCTCTCCAGATGAAATCTAAGGTCACAACTGCCATAAAACCTCTTCACATTGTTCCCATAAAGAGCTGTGGGGGTTGTTTTCTTAATTGCTTGGGGTTTACTCTTTGAGACACAAAGATTGAGAAAAGTTTACATAACGACATAAGGTAAGCCAGGAAATGATAAACCGAAAAGGGAAGTGCAAATTTAATACATAATGTGTTCACATTGCTCTATTTTGAAGAGAAACTGGCAGCTGCCCCCAATTAGAAAAGCAGCTTATGTTAGCTCTGTTGTATTGCACCCGATGGGACTACCCCAGTGCAGCTAAAGAAACTGTCATGAGAAGCAAGAAATCCAATTTCATTACCCCCTCCCTCTTTCTGAGATAAGAGAGTTCTGCTATTGCAGGCTAAAGATTACAGATGATTTTCACATGCACGCCCGTGTCGTACTCTTTTAACATTCTCATATGAGCACTGGAGATAAATTCCATAGCAGTAGAGTTTAAAAACAGTCTCAGTCCAGTGTAAAACATCACCATGAAGAAACAGAAAAACAATAGCCGCAGCAAGAACAATAGAAACAGCTAAATTATTGAAAGCATTTGGGACTTCTGTCTTGCTTTATGTATAGATCAAATGCAGAGTAGGCATGACTGACTCCAGCCATTTTCTTTCAGGTTGACTTCCAACCTGCTCGAAACAGGGCAGTTTTTCTTCCTGCTGCCAGCAGGTTAGCACCATACCACCTCCCTGAGGAGGCTCAGCAGTCAATGGCAAAGGCAAAACAAAGTTACCACCACCACCCCATTTGGCCCCTATGTTTAGCCTGCCAGCAGTGAGGTGCTGGTGATGACCACGTTCTGTGTCACCCAAGCACCTGTCTCCTGGGACCTGATAGGAGGTCAATATCTAATGCTACACAGGTGATTACAGATGAATAACAGCTGGTACAAAATACCAGGTTTGATCTGAGATTGAGTTTCAACATGGACAAAGCAAAACAAATTTAGACATTGCACAGTTATTCCTTGGACATGCACTGTTATCCCTCAGACAATGCCATCCTGCTCACTGAGACCCTAACAGAGAGGCACAGACACCAAAACACCTCTCCCTAGAATCAGCCTGGGATGTGGACATGGCTGGGAAATGAAGAGTGATAACTCAGCACTGGTGCTTCACCCCAGAGAGATACCAATAGCCAGTATAACATAAAAAGCAGCCTTGCTTGCCTTGCATTTTACTGTAACCCAGAAAACTAGCACAGTGATAGGAAAAAGACAAGCCACAGGGAATACTTTTGCATCTTAATCTGCCATTGTCCAGTTTAATCATATTAAGCACTCTGTGGCAGCAGAACCTGAGCCAGGGCCTCTAACAATTTCTGAAGTTTCTCTGTAGAGTTTTGCTTCTCAGATCTCTCTTTCCCACACTGCACATTTATATATGCCCATTATTTTAGGTTCCTGTATGCTTCACCCAAACCCTGCCTCAATTCTTGAACAAGGTATCGCCCTTCTTGCCCTCCCCTGCTGCATGCTGCTTAGGAGATCTGCAATTGTACAAAACACTGTCCTGGGGGCAGGGATTTTGATTCATTGATGCCAACTATCCAACGATAGTCATCTTATAGATATAGCTACTAGATATTCATCTACAAGACAGATGATCCACCACTTGTGTGAGACAGCAACTAATAAGTAAACTAAAATCATCTAGATCACCTTAACTACCACAGCATTGCAGGTGACCATTTCTCTCAATCTCTCTTACTCATCATTCTATCTAGGACTCCTGGGAGAGGAGCCATCAAATGTAAATTGTATAGATGGCCAGGTGTTAGGGTGATTACTGGGCAAGTGTGAGAGTTAAGGTCCAGTCCTTCTCCGACGAGTTTCAATTATCTATGCTTGAGGCTAGACTACCACTCACTGAACTATCATATGCTACCCAGGATCAAAGTATATTTCATCTTTGCAAAACATAACGTGCTGGGGTCTTCGACGCGCCCATTATTAAGTTCAGCCAGACTTAGCTATTAATCTTATAGCCTATAAAAACTGTATTTGGGGATTTTACAGAGTTATGAGTAAGAACAATGCACATTCCTCAAACATATAAGCTCTGTCACCATTCTAGAAGTCTAAGCAGGTTTAAAAAAAAAAAAAAAAAAAAAAGGAAAATGATGGTTCACAAATAATGTGCTGGCTGAGAGAAAAGTAATGAATAATTTACTTGACAAACATGATCACATAATAGAAAACATATTCACACATCTTCTTAATTGATGGAAAAAATAATTGAATAAACTCTGCAAAAAGAATGTGACAAATTAGAATGAAAATATGTGGTGTGGTCCAAGCTTCATGAGGGCAAAAGAAATACAGCAGCAAATTCAATCATTTGGGGTAAGAATCCCAAATATATAGAACCACATTCCCTTGTTTTTCCTTTTGTTACCACTAGGACTATGCAGCATTCATTGTTTCACTGACTGATAGCACAGATCTGATAGTCACAAGTCCTTAATAGGTTTTGCTTTCACAAAGCACTGCAAGATAAAACCCTTCAGTAACCCCGCCAGCTGTCTAACAGCAGCAAGCTCTCACCTCCCAGCTCAGCACCAAAATGAAGCAGCAACCTGAAAGACTCCCACCTTCCTGCCACCTTCAATTCTGTGCTGTCAAGTTGGTCATGTTGCCAGTGGAGATACTTTAAATATTCTTGGTGAAGCAGCCAAGGAAAGGAGTATTTCTGGCATGACCAGGTTTATTATGCAGTACTTCTTGCCCAATTTGATAGCCAGGTGGCCACAGAGGGTCATGGGCTGTTGTACAGCCTGACCATTTTTGCTTGGGTGCTCTTCTGTACAAATCCTTCATATCTTAGTCAAGCACTAGAGCAGATTCCAAAACCGCTAAGGGTTGGAGCTCAATCTGGCTATGCCTCTGCTCCCTGTTTCTCTCTGCAATGTCTGGCACTGATATGCGGAGAAGCCTAGTTTGTTATTAAATGACCACATATTCGCTCCTTCCCTGGTCAAACCTCTCCCACCTGCCTGCTGCGCATGCACTGTGGAATCATCTCCTCTACGCAAGATCAGAGAAGGCAATGTCGCTTTCCTTTTTCCAGCAGGACAGGGCAAACACCAACCTCATCTGCATCCAAGTCACAAAGGCCTGTAATATTTGCTCTAGTACTATGCTAGATCCAGTGGATATTGCAGGCTGAGATGATGATATTCAATGAATTGATTTGCACAGACCATTTCAATCTGAAACCAAAATAAAGTTCCAGTAAAACAACGTATGCTGTTCTGCTCATGAACCAGGAAGGTTTTGAGTTGTGCATTGATTCAGGATTATGTATGGCTTCCAGCAACAGTACTTTATGGTTCGTGCTAGCTCTGGTGCCCTAATATGACACTGAAGTCTTTGCATAAAAATGAGTTTACTTAAGGTGGAAAAGACCTCTGTTTCTGTGTGGTTCCTAGGAATTAGCTCAACTGAGCTCTGCTCCACTAGATTCGAGGAAGATTGGGGTGGAATGCACTTTATTAGCCCCTTTTTTCTGCTGCATCTCACCCAAGTATTGATGAACTCTTGCCTTGTTTGGCTGGGAACATGTGAAGAAATGCAAAAGGCCTGAGGCAGTGCCAGCAGCAGTTGTGTTTCACAGAAAAGAAACAGTGTCTTCAGCTTTGCAGACTGAATATACTGCTGCAGGATTTTGCTTTTGAGGATGCATGAGCACTCACACATCCACTCAGGGACACACACACATCCCCCCACAGGGTCTGCTTTGTTCCACAGCCTTTATTCTTTGTTACTGCTCAAGGTAAATAATACACATTTTTAAATTGTTGAAGTATATATTTATCCACAATGGATTGCTATGGTTCCAAGGGAGCTATTCATTTCTACAGGATAAAGCACAGCATCAGCACATATGTACTCTATTAAACAAGTCTTCCCTCTCTCTCCTTTTATATTTCTCATTTAATTAATAATCTCATTTCTCAGTTCACTGCTGCTATTTTTCAGTGACCTCTATTCACAAGCACATTCAATCTACTTTGTCCTATTTTGCACACACCAAAAAAATCTCCCTTAAAGTATGTCTGGGTCCATTCTGATTACTGTTTCACAGTCTTTCCTTTTTTTTTTGGGGGGGGGAATGGGGGGGCAGGGGCATGAGGGGTGCAGGGAGAATACCTGGAGAGGGGTGAGAGGGAAGAAAAAGGGGTTTCATGAATGTGGGAGAGACTGTTTTATCTATCTCCTTCAGGATATATTTGACACAGTATGACCCAGGGGAGTGAGGGCTCAGAGAGACAGAGGACATGCAGCGGTCAAGCAGAGGAGGCAAACACAATATGTCAGAGTGCTCTGCATCTACTGAGTGTATTTAAGTGAATTTAGTGAGGTTTCAGGAACATTTTGGTGCTGACAAATGCAGCAGCAAAATTCTCAGACATCTCTTATGGAGAAAAGTTGGGTAAGCTCTCAGCATGTTGCAAATCTTACTCTTTAACCTCTTAATGGCTCAGTTACTGATAAATAAAACAGGATACCTCCACTCGATTATCAGTTCATAATGCTATTAGGGGTTTTAATACTAATTTAGAAGATAGGAGGATTAGAGTTGTATTAGATTAAATTAGTCTCACCTTAGATACATCATAGAGATCAGCCATTAACAGCTAAAATTCTGATCTTGAAAAGGATTTTTCCCTCATGTCTGCCTAGATATCACGGTTGGAGAATTCAAGACTCTTTAAAGAATGGTGTGTTGTATTGTTGTGATCCTGCTTCTGATTTAGAAAAGATTTTACATCCAGTGGTCTGTTTTAAAATAAATATCTTTCATCTATACTGTGCCTGAGTGTTTCAGCTGCATCAGAGAATAACTGAAGGGATTCAAGACTGTGTTAAAATGTTTCTCTAAGACTGTATTTAGATGTTTCTTCCTCTCCAAGTTTCTCTGGTACTCGGACAGGAACCAGGAGTCTCTATGTCCCAGATGGGACACTTCTGAACATTTATTTTAAGTACCAAGAATATATCGAACTCAAAAAGGAGGCTCTGCAGGATGTTAGGTACTGGCTGGCTGAGGAGTATTAAGTAGTTCTCCAATGCAGCCTATACAGGAGGCTGAAATACTCCACATCAGGATCTCAGGTGCCTCTAGAAGTAGACAGGAAGCCTGAGGAGAAGACCTAAAGATGTATGGATAACTTCTGGCCTCTGAGCTTTTCCCTACCCACATGGTTTGGTGGCTCTCAATTTTCTGGGCTATGGGGAAATCTTAATTCTATGGGGCGTGTCTGGGAGCATTGTACTCCAACACCAACTTCCACACTAAGGAAGCATGAGTGCAGGCAGACTTATTAGTGCAGCTTCAGCATTGGCCCAACCCAGCATTATCTAAAGTGCAGGCAAGCATTTGGGCACAGGTGTAAAATCTGCCAGATACTTACGGACTGTGCCTGAGTTGGTTAAGTGCTGCCAGATCTCCGCCAGGGAGCAGCAAGCTGAAGAGATACCTCACGAGCATCACTGGGACAACTGGATGCAGTGAAACTAACGCTAGCGGGGACTATTGCTGGAGGCAAGCTACCTCCACAAACTGGCTTTTTGGTACGTCTCCACCCAAGCTTCAGACTGCAATAATCAGTACAAAGACACCCACCTTGGTTCAACAGGCAGACAGCGTGTCCCTCAGACAACTCTGAGCTAACAAATCTAAGGTAGCCATGAGCAGGCTGGGCAAAGAATCATCTCTGATGTTTCCACAGCAGTGGTTATTTCACCATCTAAATAACACAGCTCACTGAGTGCTGCCTGTGTGCTAATCACAAAAATCCTGCCAACCGTGTTCTGTGTTGGGGTGAGACTTGGTATCCCACTGGCTGTTTGAGTCTCCTACTAAACATGTGAAGTTCTGTACCATGTTGGCTTTGATTTTGTAGATGGAAAATGTTAGCCTAATTAATGTTACTGCAAAGAACATTAAGGTTATTAGTAGTCACGATTTCTGGGGTAAAATGAGCATAAGTTTGGATAAGGAAGAAATCTTCTGGCACAAAGAGTTATGGTTATTTATACAAGGAAATTCTACACCTTCTGATGAAGCACTCAGCTCTGGCTGCTGTCAAACTCTAAATGGGCTGTGGTTATGTTACAGCATGGCTGTTTTTATTTCCCGTGCTGACAATATGTTCTCTGATCAGACACCAACTTAAACAAACTCAGCCTTTTCACTCTTAGCAAACAATAGCAATCTGACTTGCAGAAGATCCTTATCCAATAAGGCTGATTACATAAATTACAGTTAATAACTGAAGCTCAAGAGATGAACTGGTTAGTAAACTGCAAGCTGTTAACTAAAGCCCTGTGCAGAGGTCTTGACAGAGATCAGATTCCTTTTAAAACCAAAAAGCCACCATGATTCCTTCCCACACACCCAAGATGAATTTGGGTAATAGAGGTGTCACAACATGGGTACATTTAAATTGGAATGGCTTTTCAGTGTGCACAGAATAACAAGACAGTTGTGGCACTTGGTAGAAGAACTGTGTGACTGAGAACAAATGCACACATAAGACTGCTTACAAAACTACATCATATGCTTGGACAGAGCTTCTCTGCCAATCCGTGCTTTCAGCAAAGGGCAGAAGAGCAGCCCTCTTGGACAGGGCAGACTATTGAAAAGAAATCACACAAAAATCTCGTGGCACAGTTCTCCTCTTACATCCAAACCTAACCCATTTTCCCAATGTAAGAGTAGAGATCACAAACTTTGCTTCCCAGACAGCCTGGACTGGAAGGAGCCCTGATTGTGAATTACCTGATTTTAATTGTGTTACTGTTATCCCAAGTAATAATACACTGAGAAAGAGTTTCTCTTTTTTTATTATTTTTTTTTTATTTTTTTTTTTTTTCAGACAGTAAGACCTTTAAAGGCTTAATCACTAGCTGACTTGTGGTGCTTTCCATAAAACTTGTCAGTTCAGTATCTTGTCCTGCTTCCAACGTGTGTGGTTGTAAGACCTAAATCCTCAGTTCTGATCAGATGCAGAAAAACTTTCTAAGAGCTGACCTGGTTCCTATTGCAGTCACATT